>NC_044915.1:16140416-16440416 GCF_001633185.2 Quercus lobata | reverse complement strand
AACTTTCCCACACTGAGGTTTAGATTGTTTACCCCAAGCGATAACGACGAGTTATTGGAACGGAGTCTGGACCTAGCCGAAGAAAGAAGGGAAAAAAGCGATGATTCATGTGGCCTATTATCACCAGAAGCTAAGACAAGGGTATGATGCTAACGTCAAACCACGGCCTCTGGGGCCAGGTGATCTCGTAATGAGGAAGATTCTTGGCAGCGCAAAGAACCCCTCTTGGGGCAAGTTGGGGCCCAATTGGGAAGGACCATACCGTGTCACATCCGTGGCCGGAATAGGCGCCTACTACCTAGAAGATTTAGATGAAAAAGCTGTACCTCGACCATGGAATGTAAATAACCTCAAAAGATATTATTATTAATGAGAATGGCTTAGCATACGTTTTCTTTCATGATTATCCGCTGCTTGCTGGGCTACTGACAACTATTCATAGTTTTAAACAGAACCCAAGTCCTGCATGGCTCCTCGGACCACAGACTTGGGGGAAATTATTACTAATATAAGTTTTAAACAGAACCTAGTCCTGCATGGCTCCACGGACCACAGACTAAGGGGAAATTAATACTTAAGGCAACTATTCATAGTTTTAAACAGAACCCAAGTCCTGCATGGCTCCTCGGACCACAGACTTGGGGGAAATTATTACTAATATAAGTTTTAAACAGAACCTAGTCCTGCATGGCTCCACGGACCACAGACTAAGGGGAAATTAATACTTAAGGCAACTATTCATAGTTTTAAACAGAACCCAAGTCCTGCATGGCTCCTCGGACCACAGACTTGGGGGAAATTATTACTCATATAAGTTTTAAACAGAACCTAGTCCTGCATGGCTCCACGGACCACAGACTAAGGGGAAATTAATACTTAAGGCAACTATTCATAGTTTTAAACAGAACCCAAGTCCTGCATGGCTCCTCGGACCACAGACTTGGGGGAAATTATTACTCATAAGTTTTAAACAGAACCTAGTCCTGCATGGCTCCACGGACCACAGACTAAGGGGAAATTAATACTTAAGGCAACTATTCATAGTTTTAAACAGAACCCAAGTCCTGCATGGCTCCTCGGACCACAGACTTGGGGGAAATTATTACTAATATAAGTTTTAAACAGAACCTAGTCCTGCATGGCTCCACGGACCACAGACTAAGGGGAAATTAATACTTAAGGCAACTATTCATAGTTTTAAACAGAACCCAAGTCCTGCATGGCTCCTCGGACCACAGACTTGGGGGAAATTATTACTAATATAAGTTTTAAACAGAACCTAGTCCTGCATGGCTCCACGGACCACAGACTAAGGGGAAATTAATACTTAAGGCAACTATTCATAGTTTTAAACAGAACCCAAGTCCTGCATGGCTCCTCGGACCACAGACTTGGGGGAAAATTATTACTCATAAGTTTTAAACAGAACCTAGTCCTGCATGGCTCCACGGACCACAGACTAAGGGGAAATTAATACTTAAGGCAACTATTCATAGTTTTAAACAGAACCCAAGTCCTGCATGGCTCCTCGGACCACAGACTTGGGGAAAATTATTACTAATATAAGTTTTAAACAGAACCTAGTCCTGCATGGCTCCACAGACCACAGACTAAGGGGAAATTAATACTTAAGACAACTATTCATAGCTTTAAACAGAACCTAAGTCCTGCATGGCTCCTCGGGCCACAGACTTGGGGGAAATTATTGCTTATGGTAGATTGGGAGATCATTGCTTAAAGGAAACCATTTTAATACGTGCGCGCAGTCTGGCACCATCGCAACCCTCAGATGCGCAGCCCAAAAACCCATTTTATCTTAACCGTTTATCTATATCTACATAGTTGCAAATGTTTAAAGAAGAGCGCTACTGACGTGCATCCATAGTAAGCAAAACGAACATTTTATATTAATATTCCGAGTACATTAGAAGGAGAGGTCCTTACAAAAGAGCGGGAGAATAGGACGACTCTCGGTCAAAAAAGTAAAGAGTACAAAGATCAAAAGCCTAGAAGGCTAAGCCTCAGCAGGAGGATCTCCTTTCTGCTCGGGCTGAGGAGGCGGAACCTCGATGGTAGAGTCTACGACGGGATCATTCGCCATATCGGGCACAAGGACAGCATCAGGCGTCGCCAGATCCTGCTCAGAGGCTGCTTGGACACCATCAGGATGCGCTCGGATCTCTTTAGGATAGAAAATGCTCTCGGGCAGTCTCAGCGCCGAGTCAGCAGGAACTCTTGCCGCGTCGAGGGCACGAGACCATCAGATATCGCAATACTCCCGGCATACCTCGGGGATCTCCTCGGATAGCCTGGCCTCCGTCTCTTCGGCCCCGAGCTGGCGTGCAGCACTCTTCTCAGCCTCTGTGGCTTCTCGGATCAGTTGGGCCTCCTCTTTGACCCGTCGCAGCTCATCCTCGACCCTTTGCAGAGCGGTCTTAAGACCTTACACTACCTGTTTCTCGGTGGCAAGGTTAAGCTGGGTCGAGAACAGCTCCTTGCGCTGGTCCTCCGCCTGGGCCTCAGCATTCTTCAAACCAGCCTCTGCAGACTTGCGCCGGTTCTCCGACTCCTTGAACTTGTCTATGAGTTCAGCGTAATCGTGCTGGAGGGATCCCAAGGTTTTCTCCACCTCCGCTCGCGCCTGGTTCTCGACCTCAGCCCGACTACTGTTACCACGGCAAAATTCCTCAGCCACGAATACCTGCTGGGTAATCTACAAACGAAACAAGATTGCTGTAATCTAAGGTCAAATAAATTAATGAAACAGTAAAAGGATTACTTACCATCGCGAGATCCCTTTTAAGGGATAGGAAGATCTCGGGCTGAGAGAACCGCCTATAAGCCTCCATATCCCGAGAAAGGAGTAGGGGCTGCTCTAAGGCCTCGGCCACGTAGCCCGTCCGGCCTCGATTGTAATCTCGGATCGAAGCATTGTAGGGAATGGCCACCCCATCCAGCTCCAATCTGGGGCCCCATACACGCGGGATAGCACGTACATCCGCAAGAGTCTCCTCATCTCGACTCTCCGAGGAGTTGCCCCTACTGCTCCTTGGCGCGCGAGTGGTTTTTTGTTGCTTGGTCGGTTGGGCAACTACCTCGCCCTCCTCAGGAGTGTCGGCCGGCCTTTTCTTCTTTAAGTCCGGATTAATCTTAAGGCCAAGGTCTGAGGTGTCCGTAGGAGCCACAGGAGGGAGGGTCTTGCCCTGTGGTGGAGTTGGCGCCTTCGAGGACTGTCCTTTCGGCAACCGGCCTTTCCCTCGGGAGGCCATCAGCTCCTTTAGAGTTTTTCCTTTCTCTGCCATGGGCTCTATCTCCTCGTCCGAAGTATCGTCCGAGCAGAGAACGATGGAAGGAACACCAACTGCAGAATGTCGGTCCCGCTCTCCTTCGGGATCAGAAAATTCCACCAGGGGGGTCTGTTGAACTTCCTCCTCAAAATAAAACTCGTCTATTTCTGCCTCAAGGGAAAGACGAGATGATTCAGCTTCCTCTTCGACCTGAGCGGCAGCACCAGGCTCGTTTGGCGGAGGTAGCTGCTCTGCCAAGTAGGGATCTCTAACACCGAGCAACACAACTGGTGGCAGATCGTGTTCAGCTAGGAATCCGTCCCTGGACACGTCGATCCGAGCCAACCTCGGACTACCAGCCCTTATGGCGTGACCGATAGCCTGGAAAGAGCTGCTTAGGGGTTGATAGCCCAGAACCAGATGGGCAGCACGCAACTGCCCGTCCTCGGAAACGTAGATCTCCGACCTAAGAAGGTAGTTCAGCGCTGGCACGTTCACAAAGTGTAGCCGAGGGGCGACGTGAATTTTATCTGCAAACAATCAAGGAAAAGGGGATTAGTCCACGAAATCTTCCAATTATAAAGAAAGCAAAAAGTGTAACCCCTCAATGCTAAATCCTATCCCAAAAGGGACCGATCCTAGAGACGCCGCACCTGGGTTTCCTGCCCGAGTTGGACAATGAATACCGTCGAACCACTCCCCAGAAGCAATAAGGAAATCATTCTTCACTGTCTTATTGGATATTGGGAGACAAGAGATCAAGCTAACGTCCTCGTTCCGGGATTTAAGATAATACCCCTCATCCCCGAGGCGATGACATTCATACAGATAAGCCACATCGTGCCAAGTAAGGCCTAGATTCATCCGCTCGTTTAAGACATCTACACAGCCTAGTATCTTGAACATATTCGGGGCACACTGGTACGGCGTCAACCTATGGTTGAACAAGTACTCCCTTGTAATCCTACGCATGGGAAGTGTCATCCCTCCCTCTATGAAGGCAATCATGGGGATAACGACTTCTCCCGCACGCCTATCTGTCAATATTCCTTCAAGAGGACAGTACCGCAGCCCAACCCCCGGGGGAATGTGATATTTAGCCCTAAAGGCTTCCATAGCGGCGGGGGTGTTAACTAATTTCTCAAATCTACCCATCTGGACTGAACCGAGGAACAAAAGTAAAGACTCAGAAAAAAAAAGTAGAGTCCGAGGAGGAAATTGAAACAGCAAGATGAACGAAATGTACTGGTACCTTCACAAAACGTTCAATGAGGCGCCTGGGAATCTCTCGTGGACGAAACGCTTCACAAAAACGGCTACGATGGCGTAACGGTCGCAAGTGTTCGTGTATCTCTGGGGTTCGATGGAGTTCTCTGGAAGCCTCTAAGGTTTGTGAAATGCAGATAAAAGAAGAAACTGAACCCCTATGACGTCTTATATAGCCAGGAGGAGAGAGAAAAGATCGCTCCTGCCTAAAAATACGGGAAAAAACGATAGCCGTTCGATCTACGCCACACCGTTGGATGAGGGAACATAACGCCTCCAGAAGTTAATGGCCGCGCCTCGTAAATTGCAGCGCGTCAGAAGTAACGGTCCGCACGCGCGCCACACGCTCTCCTTATTTCCACCCTCTCCCAAAATATCAAAACCCCGTCTTTTCCTCCTCGGAGGGAGATAGAAACCGGAGTTTTGAGGGGCTAATGTGGGGCCCGGCCCAGAAATAATGGGCTATTCCAAATTCAGGCCCGTCCGAGGAGCGTCCTGTCCGAAGAGAAACCACGTATGAAGCATTACTCAAACCCATAAACGCCAAGGAAACCTGTTCGAGGAGTAACTCCTCCTCGGACATCACGAAGCCCAGACGAGGAACTCTCCCCAGCCACTTCAGTTCATCCTCCCAACATATAAAATGAATAAAATCCAAAATATCCCATGGAGAGCTACCACCACATTAATTGCGCCCCAACCACCCTCTTGGCCGCATTAATGAGGAAATGACCCCTGAACAGTACCGCCTTGGCCTCTGCAACTCACATGGGGAGAGATGAAGGCGTCTGATGGGACAGCCACTCAAGTAGGTGCTTAGATAGTCAACAAGTGTAGGGTTGAGATGAGAGAAGGGAACTATATAATGTAGTGGAGTCCCTTAGAGAAGGGGACGAAAATTTCTGTATAAGGAAATAAAGAAACAAACTTATACGTGAGAGATCCATTCTGGTGTTTTTATTTTCTGCAACAATGCTTCCCATGTATCAGACCGAACAGACTCACTGAGACCAAGTTCTTTGACCCATCCTCTACAAATATTTATTGTGGGTTGCGCTTTGGGCCAGGGCCTGATCAATCGAATTTGGGCCAGGAAAATCGTGCAACTACATTAATTTTTACACAAGTTGGGGGAGGATTTTTGAGCTCTATTTTTCCTTATTAAGGAGAATAGACAATATTATTGATAAATTCAAATTTTCTGTCACATCTTTTTATATTTCACTTTATATTCTACTAATTACAATATGTTATGCATTCTCAAAAAAAAAAAAAAATTACAATATGTCATGTGTTTGACTTTTTCAATTTTAAATTTTGGTTATTTTATAAGTAGCATAAAAAAAATAAAAAATAAAACATGGCCGACAATAAGAAAAGTCAAAATAATACATAGTAAGTTGTGATTTGTGGAGTACAAAATAAAAATAAAAAGAAGAAGAAGAAAGTGGAATAGATAAGTAATATATACATAAATATATACAATTTATATTCTACTAATTATAATATGTCATGCATTCTCAAAAAAAAAAAAAATTACAATATGTCATGTGTTTGACTTTTTCAATTTTAAATTTTGGTTATTTTATAAGTAACATTAAAAAAAAAAAAAAAAAACACATGGCCGGCAATAAGAAAAGTCAAAATAGTACATGGTAAGTTGTGATTTGTAGAGCATAAAATAAAAATAAAAAGAAGAAGAAGAAAGTGGAATAGATAAGTAATATATACATAAATATATACAATTGAATAAGTAATATTTTACTATGTAAATGAAAAATCTATAAGTATTGTATAAGAACTTAAATTGATCATTTATATATTAATATTTATAGTATACTTTTAGCCTTAATCACATGAATGAAATAATTATTTTTTTATTGAAAATTTACCCTCTTAAATCCATTTTTCATTCACAATCCTAACAAACATGTAGAATACATTAGGTTCCAAGTATATAATAGTTATTTTGACCCATAAATAACAAAGCAATACATCAACAAAAAAAAACTATTTTAACAATTTATTTTTTCAATAAATCTCTCCAAAAAAATAATAAATTTTCTTTTCATGACTTTGCACTCTTTCATGTTCCAAAAATCAACAAAATAGTAGGGAAAAAAATATTTGACTACTAACGAAAATTACATAAACTAAGCATATTGAAGTATTGAGCACATAGTCTGAAAATTGCATTGTTGGAACTTGGAATTAGGTTGATAAAACTTGAAATTCCTTAGACAACATTTTTGTTACTCATACCAAATAGTTATTTTGTTTCTGATTTGAGAATGAATTTTCTTTAGCCACATGCCATAAATATAACTATATTAGAACCACTAAATATTTGACATGTAATCTTTACAAAAACAATGGATTTGAGTGAGGCTTTTATCTATTTGTAATGTTATTATTTTTTATGAGTTACTGTGTTTTTTTTTTTTTTTTTTTAAGTTCCCAAAAGATTAATTTAATTTTTTAGGGGGTAGTTATACTTTTTGGGAGATCAAAATCTTTAAAAATATCATTTTAATAAATAATACAAGTACCTTACTAGAATTTCTCAACAATTTTTTCCCCTGGTTTTTTTTGGGGAAGAGGGGGCGCCTTAAATTTTTTTAATGCCCAAACTTTAAAAAATTAAAAAATATACGTATGACCTAAAAACAGTTTCAAAATTTTGGGGGCCACTGACAGGGTAGGATTGTGGGTGCATTATGTCTCTCTCTAGAACCATCTAATTATAATGGAGGTGTCAACGTTGATAAGAGTATGAGAGATGACAAAGAAGAGGAGGGGCGTAAGTGAAAGCGAGAGTCAGTATATATATAAAGAAATTAAAGATTTCCATCCCCCTACATATCCCTGCTTTCCATGAATATTTGCAAATTAAAAATATTTCATATTCACGTAAGCAATAATTAAGGTATTAAACTATAAATAATTAGTTAATTTTTTTTTTTCATAAATTAAAATTATATGAGCATCATTAATTTGTTTTTGCAGCCAGTGTATTGGGGTACATCCTCAATGATTGATGCAGAGAGACGCCTATTAGCAAATGCCCTACTTGACATCTCCAATCAAAGATTTGTATTGCTCTCAGAATCTTGCATTCCATTATTCAACTTCAAGATCATTTATAACTACCTCATGGACTCGCATTTGAGCTTCCTAGGTTCCTTCGACGACCCAAGGAAGGCAGGTCGCGGTCGATATAGTCCCCAAATGTGGCCCATTATAAACATCACAGATTGGAGAAAAGGGGCTCAATGGTTTGAAGTGCACCGTCACCTTGCCATGCACATTGTGTCTGACACCAAATACTACCCTATTTTTCAAGAACATTGCCTCATGCCCTGTTACATGGATGAACATTATATTCCAACACTTGTGAACTTGTTGTACTCAGAGTTAAACTCGAATCGAAGCATTACATGGGTTGATTGGTCGAGGGGTGGCCCTCATCCTGCAAAATTTGGATGGAGTGCTATCACTAATGAGTTTTTGAATCAAATTCGATGTGGATCAACATGTCCTTATAATGGAAATACTACAAAAATATGTTTCTTGTTTGCTAGGAAATTCTTACCTAGTGCATTGGAGCCTTTGTTAAGGGTTGCTCCATTGTTGCTTGGTTGAGAGCCATAGAGTTTTTCAAACATCGTTAATATTTATATGATTAAATAAAGTGAGAGTAAATCATATAATTCCATTCAAATTTCAATCTTGGATACATATATACATACATACATATATATATATATATATGTGTGTGTGTGTGTGTCCTTCTATGCACGGAGAGAATAATTTATAAGCATTTTTTATAAGTAATTGTTTATATGCTTTAACAATGTTTATGATTAAATCATCCCATATGAGAAAATCAGTACAAGAAGGCCTTCAGTTAGCATGATGGTATCCAAAACATTCTTTTTGGAAACAAACTCGGTGAGAGCCTTCCTAACATAAGAGCAAAGTTTTTTCTTACCATTTTATATTTGAACCTTTGTAAGGTAATAATTAATATCAAAAGAATCAGCCTCATCGTTAAAAGGAAAACACATACTTTTATCTATATTTATAATCATGTCAAAACTCAACTTTTGCACTCTCAAGAGTAGGGACGAAGCCAGGATTCTATTGATGGGGCCGAAATATGAATTAAATTTTTTTTATGATGATCCAAATAAGCACCCATTGATCAACAAAATTTTAACAAATGAAAAAACACAAAATAACTATTTATTCATATATTGCAATGCAAATATCTATCAAAATTATGTTCAACATTCTATTTAATCTAGGAGATCATAGATGATTAATTCCTTTCTAAATGTCGTAGCAATTTCCGTTTCAATGTTTAAAATCATAGAGTATGTTAAAAACTCATCTTCAATTAATATACAAAATCAAAGTGTCCATTAAATATTATCTTCCATTTTGTTATGAAACTTAGTTTTGAAAATACTGATTCCATATTTGTAATGGAAATTAGAAGATTAAGTGTAACAATGAAAAGTACAAATTTTTAAGCAAAACACTAAAACCGATGGCTCAGCCACCGAAGCTGCTAGTGTCGGAGATTAAACGAATTGCAAGGAATGTGGCTCTGGTGATCGACTGAGTTACCATGACCATCGCCAAAGTGATTTCTCCGAATCTCCAATGATCAGACCCTTAATACCGGTGACCGGAACGATGGCTTCACTTATTGGACCTCTAACACTGGTCGTTAGAACAATGGCTCCGCGCGACCACCAGACCCTGGAACTGGTCATTGGAACAACGAGTCTAACCACTGCACCACTGACACCAGTCGTCAAAATGGTAGCTCTAGTGATTGGGCCGCCGAAATTGATCACTAGATTGGCAGCTCTAGTAACTAGACTACTTGCATCGGCTGCCCAACCCACCGAACTGGTGACCTATCCATTAAATGGTGTGAGAGGAAGCCACTGTGTATTCTTGAAAAATGTTTTACCAAATTTTTAAAGGTAAAACATTTTACAACTTTTTATAAAAGAATTTATGGTCAACATAAAATATTTTACATGTTTGACCACCTTTTACATGTAAACAAACAACTAGAAATGGGAAAACATTTTTTGAAAAATATTTTACTTCAAAAAAAACGGAACTTTATACTCTTTAGCTAGCAAAATTTCAAGATAATTAAAGATTAATAACTATGATATCTATCAAATGTTTAAATTTCAATATGGAGGAATGTCCGCTAAATTTTGAGAGATTAAGAAAATAAACATTATTTATTGTCAAGATAGTAAGAAGAAGAATGATAGTAAGAAGCATGATAGAGGCAAAGATCAAGGGAAGAAGGAAATCATCAAAGAAGACAAGCCTAAATGACAATGTTGATTTATAATTGTTGTGTATTGTACAAAATGGCATGTTGTTTTTCATTACTGTGTATATGTTAAGTATTAAGCGTGTGGATGGCACGTGTGAAGAGTTTGTTAGTCTTGTTAGATTTTGGAGGGAAAATCTGTTAGTTACTTCCCCTATTTTCCTTTTCTGTTGTATATATATACATAGTTGTACCATTGTTTCCAATTAATGCAATATACTTGTATCACAACCACTGATTGGAGGAGAGAATTACCCTACATGGGCATGATCAATGGAGAGAGCTCTTAGGATCAAGAATAAGTTCTGGTTGATTGATTGATATGTTTTTCTAACTTCAGCTATGGAGAAAGTTCCTTTCGTGGTTCAAAGTTGGGCATGATACAATGACATTGTGGTTTCTTGGATCATCAATTTCGTTTCCCCTAAAATTGCAACTAACATGGTGTATCATAAGACTACTTAGAAAGTTTGGAAGAAGCTTTAGAATATGTTTTCTTAGGGTAATGGACCTAGGGTTTATCAATTGTAAAAGGATCTAGCAAGTTTTTCTCAAGGTGAACTTTCTGTGAGTGATCACTTCACTGATCTCTCAATTTTATGGGATGAGATACAGAATATGAGCCACTTCCTATCTGTTCTTATGAGCAGTGTGTGTATCATGTGAATGAGAAGATCTCTAATCTTCATCACAAAGAAGCAATTATGCAACTTCTGATAGGTCTTAATGATTCTTTCTCTCACATTTGAGGTCAAATTCTGTTAATGGATCCTATTCTATCAGTTGAGAAGGTGTACTCTTTACTGATTCAAGATGAAAAGCAAAGATCAGTTGGATAAGGCAGCAACAATGGTCCTTTTGTGGAGTCCACAACTCTTGCAGCAAAGGTAATGAATTTTGAATCCAAGACCTTCAAGAGAGGTAAGGAAAGACCTACTTGCAGCCATTGTGGATTGCGTGGTCATACCATGGAGAAGTGTTACAAGCTCCATGGTTATCCTTCTAGATAGAAGACCAAGCCAAGGGCCAATCAAGTCTTATCACACAACAAGCTTTTCCTTTTACAATGGAGCAATGTCAGAATTTACTTGCTATGATTGGAGGGACTGATGCTTAGAATAACATTGTTGCTATGGCTAATAATGTTTCTTTCAATCAAGCTTCAAGTTCTCAGTCCACACCCCTAGCAGGTAATCTCAAGCATTCCATATTTTTTGCTAAACTTGTGAATAGAACTACTTTGGGTAATGAAATTTGGGTCATGGATACAGGAGCAAGTGATCATATAGTATGTCCTATTTCTCTTTTTCAGTCTTACACTACTGTTATTCATTGGGTTGTTTAATTGCCTAATGGTGAATTTGCACATGTCACTCACATTGGAATTGTTAAGCTTTCCAATTCTCTTATTCTTGAACATGTTCTTTACGTTCCTTCTTTCTCATTCAATCTCTTGTTTGTCAGTCAACTCACTCAAAGATAGACTTTGTGTCTTGTGTTTTTGTCCCAATTTTGTTTCATTCAGGACCTTTCTTGTTGGAGGATGATTGGAGTGGGTGAAGTCCAAAATGGTTTGTACTTGCTGCAAAAATGCACTTCTAGGACTACACCTTCTCTGTCAAATCATCTTTCCACCAACAAGTCCTTCAAATCAGCTTTTTCATCTTTTGTTTCAAATAAAGATATGTCCATCTTGTGGCATTTTAGATTAGGGCATCCTTCTTTGAGTAAAATGACATTTTTAGATAATGTACTGCCTTCTTTCTCTGCAAAATGTATTGATATTTGTACCATTTTCCCTTTGGGTAAGCAAAAGAGATTGTCTTTTCCTTCTCATAACAATTTGTGTAATGCACCTTTCTCTTTAATTCATGTGGATGTTTGGGGTCCATATTCTATTTACATTCATGATGACTTTAAGTTTTTCCTTACTATTGTTGATGATGCCACCAAGTCGACTTGGGTGTACCTCATGAAAGCTAAATCAGATGTTAAACATTTTTTAATTTCATTTTATAACATGATTTCCATCCAATTTAACACTGGTATTAAGGCAATCAGATCAGACAATGCTCCTGAATTCTCCTTACCTGATTTTTATAGTGCTCATGGCATTATACATCAAAAGAGTTGTGCTTATACACCACATCAAAATTCTGTGGTTGCAAGGAAGCATCAACATCTTTTGAATGTTGCTAGATCTCTTAGGTTACAGTCCAATCTCCCTTTAGTTTATTGGGGTGATTGCATCCTTATAGCCAACTATCTCATTAATAGATTTCCTGCACCCTTGTTAAACCCAAGTCTCCATTTAAACTTCTTTTCAATAAACAATCCTCTTTCAGTCATCTTAGGGTGTTTGGTTGTTTATGTTTTGTCTCTATTCCTTATGTTCATAGGTTAAAGTTTGATTCTAGAGCTCTTCCCTGTGTTTTCCTTGGCTATCATTTCAATATGAAAGGTTACAAAGTACTTAATCTTCACACTAGGAAAACTTTTGACTCTAGAGATGTTGTTTTTCATAAATCCATATTTCCCTTCTCTCCTTCTTACAAATCTTTGTTGTTTGAGTCACTTCTCTTGTCATTACCCTTATCTAGTTCTTGTAGTCCTAATTTTGATCCTTCATCTAGTTTTAGGTCTATTTCTACAGGTACACCTCTCAGTGACTCCCCTTCTTCCACATCTCATGTTAACAACCCTTCTATAGATTCCTCTACATCTCCACCTTCTATTTTAAGTGGTTCTTTACAAATTCCTTTGCCTTCTAATGATTTACCTTATCAGTCCACTTCACTTCTTGTTGTTCAACATGCTTTACTTCCTGTTGATCAACATGCTGAGTCTACTCCATCTAATTATCTATTCCTATTGTTTAACCTGAACAGTCTATCCCTCCTCCTTCTATACATCCTCTTAGAAAATCCACTAGGGTCAGTCATAAGCCTGCCTATCTAGATACATATCAATGTCATCAGGTTTCTTCTACCCTTGTGTCTCAGGTTCCTTCTAGCACTGTTTACCCTTTATCTTCATACTTGTTTTCTCACAAATTATCACCTAAACACTTGCATTTCTATAATGTGATTTCCTCAATTGAGGAACCCCAGATCTATCACCATGCAGTTCAGGATCCCAAGTGGAGGGAAGTAATGGCTGCTAAGATCTCTGCTCTTGAAGCTAATCATACTTGGATTCTCAATCCTCTACCACCTCATAAGAAGATCATTGGCTGTAATTGGGTGTATAAGGTGAAATATAAGTCTGATGGGAGTGTAGAGAGGTATAAGGCCCAATTGGTAGCTGAAGGTTTCACTTAAAAGGAAGGCCTTGATTACCTTAAGACATTTTCTTTTGTTGCTAAATTGGTTTCTGTCAAATGCCTTCTTGCAATAGCTGCTAAGCAAGGCTAGTAACTGTGCCAACTTGATGTCAACAATGCCTTCCTTCATGGAGATTTGAAGGAAGAGATATATATGGATCTACCACCAAGCTTCCACAAAAAGGGGGGCTTGTACGCAAGCTTGTTAAATCCTTATATGGTTTGAAACAAGCTTCCAGACAATGGTTTGCTAAGTTTTCCACTACTTTACTTCTGCTAGGATTTACACAATCTAGAGCTGACTATTCTTTGTTTACCAAGAAGACTTCTACTTCCTTCATTGCTCTTTTAGTGTATGTTGATGATATTTTAATTGCTAGTGACAATGAGCAGGCAGTGGATGAATTGAAGGTTTTGCTAGATCAATAATTCAAGTTGAAAGATTTGGGTGACCTGAAGTTCTTCTTGGGTCTTGAAATGGCAAGGACAGCAAGTGGCATCAACTTGTGTCAAAGGAAGTACACACTGAACCTATTGAATGATGCTAGCATGATGAGGTGTAAACCAACAAAGATACCAATGGATCCAAATATCAAGCTCGGTAAATATAAAGGGAAAGAACTGCAAGATCCTAGTTCCTATAGGAGGTTAATAGGAAGACTATTGTATCTAACTATAACCAGACCTGATATCACTTTTGTTGTGAATAGATTGAGTCAATTCATGGCACATCCTAGATAACCACACTTAAATGCAGCCAATAAAGTTTGCAGTACCTCAAGGCAACACCAGGTCAAGGGGCAAGTCAGACCTGCAAATGAAGGCTTTTACATATGCAGACTGAGCTTCCTGCCCTGACACTAGGAGGTCTGTGACTGGTTTTTGTGTTTTTCTTGGTGAATCTTTGATCTCATGGAAGTCCAAGAAGTAGCAGACAGTATCACGATCCTCAGCAGAATCAGAATGTAGAGCCATGGCAATAGCAGTTTGTGAGGTAATTTGGCTTTTATATTTGCTTAGTGATATCCAGGTAAAGCACCCTCAAGCAGCTTTTCTGTTCTGTGATAGCTAAGCAGCACTTCACATAGCTACAAACTCGGTTTTTCATGACAGAACAAAGCACATTGAAATTGATTGTCACCTAGTGAGAGACAAAGTTTTGGAAGGTTTTATCAGAATGCTACATGTTAAAACAAATTCACAAATTGCAGATTTGTTGACAAAGGCCTTAAATGCACAACAGTTCTCTTTCCTTGTGTCCAAGTTGAATATGGTCAATATATATTCAATTTGAGGGAGGGTGTCAAGATAGTAAGAAGAAGAATGATAATAAGAAGCATGATAGAGGCAAAGATCAAGGGAAGAAGGAAATCATCAAAGAAGACAAGCCTAAATGATAGTGTTGATTTATTATTGTTCTGTATTGTACAAAACGGCATGTAGTTTTTTATTACTGTGTATATGTTAAGTATTAAGCGTGTGGATGGCACGTGCGAAGAGTTTGTTAGTCTTGTTAGGTTTTGGAGGGAAAATCCGTTAGTTAGTTACTTCCCCTGTTTTCCTTTTCTGTTGTATATGTATACATAGTTGTACCATTGTTTCCAATTAATGCAATATACAATTTTCATTCCAGAAACTTCTCTGTTTTTCCAATATTTATGATTGGGTTTAGCATTTTTTTTTTGGTGGTTTGTTGTTTGCTGGGAACAAACTTACACCCATTAATAGATGCAAGAAAGCTCTGTTACGTGTTTTAGAAATTCTCTAAGCTCATTTGCAAGATTGCAAAGTATCTGAGATAGATGAGAAAAATCCTTTCATTCATTATGTCAGTGAGATTCTCTTTGTAACTCAACTTACGCATTGCATACCTCTCATGGTCATGGGCTTTCAAACATTCCATACATATTTACAAAACTATTCATGGAGCCCAAGGAAGGTTCCAAAATGTCTTTTTATGTCTTCCAAACAAATTTTCCTCGGGAAAAGGTACACATGGACTTGATTCATATGTTTAGGCTCACTTTTTCTTTTTCTTTTTTTGAGGGGGCTGTTTAGGACTCGGTTATATAATAATTTTCAACATAATAAGTATTTTAAGAGGCTCATAAATTCCACACAAAAAAAAAAAGTGTTCACAATGGTAAGTTAATGATTAAATTATTATAGTTGTATAGGATTTATGATTGTGAGATCCAGGAAACGGTTACCATTTTATGAACTAAATTGATAACATACACCCAATAAAATCTTAAACGCTATAATTGGTTAAATATTATACGTAACAAAATTTTGTAAGTTGAAACTGTGAACAGAATCTTAAATCCGTCCACAATCAAGCAGTTTCCACTTTCCACCCACTGGATTGTACAGCATAATTTTGAATAAGGCTAATAGCCCAACTAAAACATTGAGTTTTGTTCCCATCAAAAAAAAAAAATTGAGTCTTGTAGTAAAAGAAAATCTTCTAAAGTAAGCTTTATACTACTATTTTCATTGAAGTTTTTCTTTTTATTTTCTCCTATAATTAGATTTTCCTCCCCAACTGCCTTTTAATGGTAAACAAGGATTTTTAACTTAAGGGCCAAACTATGTATTCATATGTTTTTTTTAAGCATATGTTAGTTGAATTTCATATATATGGTTGGGTTCAAGTTACACCTGGTGTAACTCTAAGTAATATTACACCATTTAATATTTTTTAATTGGATGTAAATTTTGACAAATTCATTGTTAGATTACATTATCTTTGTATATTCACCATACTTGCAAAATTTCAAGACGTTCAAAGATTAATAGTCGTGTCATTAATCAATTGTTTAAATTCAAGTTTTTGTAATTTAAAATAATGCATAAAAAATGAGTTTACGGATCAAATGGTAAAAAATATCCAATTGACATAAAAATTGGTATGAATGTTAAGAATATTTAGAGCATGCAATTCAATGGTGGGATTTTCAAAATATGAATTCTATAACAAGTTATTGGGTGGTGTAACATTGCTTAGAGTTACATCAGGTGTAACTTGAACTCAACCCATATATATATAATTATATATAAGAGGATTCCCCTCTTTCAATTAGACTTTTTTGTGATTCAAAAATACTCTCGTTAATGAATGATAACTTTATTTAGAAATAGGGTTACAAATGTCAAATAACTAATTTTATTTTGAATTCAAAAAGAGAACTTCTAAAATTTAGGATTTTTTTCCCTTTACGTTCAAAAAATGAATTATAGTTACTGCTTATCTCTAAAATTTATCCTTTTTATTTGTTTGAAAAATAAAAATATATATTTCTAAATTATAATAGATGCAAATTATTAATCTTTACCCAAAAAAATAGAAGAACCTCTAATCACGTGCATAAGCGCGTGCTCATAGGCTAGTGTCTATATATATATATATATATATATAATGAAATTTAATCTATTATTATATTTCTAAACTGAAATTAGTATGCAAAATTTGGCTAATTTGGCTAATTTTCCCTTCAAAATTTTTTTTTGGCTAATTTGTTCTATCAAAAAAATTGTCTAATAATTTGTTATAAACACGTAAAAAAAAATATTTATAAAAATAAAAAACCTTAGCATCTCCCATCAATTAAAGTTATGATCAACAACAATCTTTCATAGAATAAAATTCATCAATTACCATTACCACATGGAACTTCTACAAATTTTTTTTTTTCAAATCTTACCAAAAAAATAAAAAAGTACCTTATCTCTTTGGCAACCCAAATTTCTATTAGAACAAATCAATGTTGGTAGTTGGCATAAATTATCAAACACCTAAAATCTGAACCTAAAAGTAAAAATCAACTAGTAAAAAAAAAATGATGATAATTGTAAGGACGCAATTTAAGTCTCTAGCCCAAAGAATGTATGAACTTAGGCCCAAAGAGCCTAATACAATAAATTTGTAGAGAGCAGGTTGGAAAACTGGTTTTAATGAGTTAGACAACAAGTAAAGTAGATCTAGATGACAAGAAAATGTAGATAGACTGTTTTAATCTAAAGAAAATTGTCTTCAGCACAGTCCGAGGAGATTAGTTCTCATATGTTGATTCTCAAGTTTGATTATAAGTTCAGTTCTTAATTGCTACAGTGTTTTTCTCTCCATTTCTTGATCTTCCTCTCTCATTTCCTTCTTCTTATTTTATACCATCCTTCTGCCTTCATATCTGCCTTCCTCGTGTAGATTAGAGTGTTGGTGCTAATCTCTGTCACATCAACACCTTTCTGAAGTCTTTAGAGAGTAGTTGTAAGGCTGAATGCTACTGTTCAGGTATCACTTCCTCATTAATGCGATCAGAGAGTTAGCTGTAGAGCGTTTAATGCAGTGGTAATAGCTTTCTCTTGAGATATTTCATTGCTTTCCTCTGTCCTATTTCTTCCTAATACTTATCCTCATCCATGAAATGATCCAAAACGTTACTCTTGATGGCAAAACACACCCTCTGACCTCGGTTTTGCTCAGCTGAGGAGAGATTCCTCCTCAAACCAACCTTCTAGATGGCTTTATTGGATTTCACTTCTTCACTTACTAACACGAATCCTTATGAAAGCGTTTACCTATCCTCGGATTGCCTAATGTCCTCGAATTAGGCCCCTGGCCCAATATATACATAGATATGGGCTCCTAGGCCTATCACCCTTATAATAGCCCATTAAGATTCTTTTTTCTGGCTCCTCGGGAAGAAAGGAGGATTTCGATGTAATTATAGTTCCTCTGTGCCCATTTTACATCACCTCTGATTATACAGATGCCTTTTTAACTGCCCAAGGTACGCTCTTGATGCTTTGGCATCTGAGACACACCTTCATTAAATTTTTGCGGTTCCATGTTCCCCACGTTCTACGGTGCAATGCGGATCCAATAGCTGAGGATTTTGCTGGAAATCGGGCGGAAATTTTCCCGCTTGTAACTCTCACTTTGATATAAATACTACTTAAATCAATCATTCATCTCACTTTAATACTCATACACTGAACCTGCAAACTTACCCAAACTACTTGTGCCCTCACAAATACCAAGAGATAGTCCGAGGAGATCAGTTCCCTTCTTTACGTAAGTCTTTATAAATCTCATCATTTACTTTTTCCATCTACTTTTCTTTTCTTTGTCTTTTCCTCCTCTACTCCTCTTATTTCTCTCAATCTTCTTAGTGCCTCCAAATCTTTCTTAGGAATGGGTAGATTCACCCATTTGGTAGACTCTGAGGAGGGTTTAGGGAGCTTCAAAGATAGGTATGGGATCCCGTCAGGAGTCATGATTAGATACTGTAAGGAAGGGCAATGGCATGAGGAGAGGCAAGAGGGAGATGTGGTAATTCCAATGATTTCCGTTATGGAAGGAGGGATGAGAATTCCTATGGGCACAGTCACTAGAGACTACCTTATGGCCTATAGGTTAGCTCCCACCCAATGTGCCCCAAACATGTTTAGAATTTTAGGTAGTGTAGATGCCCTTAATGAGAGAATGGGCTTAAACCTCACTGACCATAACGTCAATTGGATTTACAACCTCCATCACCTAATGAGGCAGGGGTATTACCTAAAATCTAGGTACCCCGAGGTCAGGCTCATTCAATACCTACTCGATTCCAATAAAGGCCTAAAAAAGGACTTCTTGATCGTATCAGGAGAGTGGCATGATGGCCTCCCCTGTCCGATGAGAGAGGGGATACTAGGTGGGGTTCTAGGTCTAGGTTTATAATTTCAAAGTGACCCCCTTTTCTTTTTCTTTTGTTTGTGTTTGTACATGAAATTTCCTTTTATTTGCGTTATTTTTTGCTAATGATGTTTTTTGTTTCTCTTAACAGTTTTGCAAATAAGAACGCCGTTATTCCCAACTTCAATCTCATGAACCAGCCGAGCTTGGACAAGATCTTGAAGGCGGAGGTATTCGTCCACACAGATAGCCAACTGAGGGCAGCCCATCCAATCTTGAACTACATTCCCATCTCCAAAAGTTTCCAGGCCCCGAGATGCGTAATCAAAGCAAAGGACCCTCACCTGCACCAAATCAGTGTTGCTGCTCCAGGATTCCTCACCACCTGTCCTATCCCAGAAGGTACACTTACCACCAATCCCATACCAAAAGGCATATCAAAGGTAGCCCTGCCACCACAGTATACAACTGGAAAGGCCACTCATTCTCATCCTGCCATCACAAAGGAAGAAGAAGAAGAAAAAGAAGAAGAAGTAGTTGAAGTGTCTAACTCTAAGGACAAGTTCAAAGTCTTTAATTGACCTTTGTCACTAGAAGCCTCAACTAGTGACCTTGGCCATCCTTTCTCAGCCTAATCCAGCCAACACCGAGGAGTTACTTCCATACCAGACAATATAGGAATCCAATGCAAGCTGAGGTCCACCTTGCAAGAACTACTGGAGTCCCAACCAAGGGGAAACGCGTTTGGAAAGGCAGCCTAGACTAGGCTTTCCACCCCCCACCCACCCAGCCCCTCCGACTTGAACCCGTCGACCTTAAAAGGAAAAGGGAGCAGAAAGGCAAAGAGGTGGTGGAAGGAGGAAAAACCCACCCCTCCCAAGAGGATGAGGCCTAAAAAGGGGCCAAACAAGCTAGGGTGGGGCAAAAGGGCGCTGACCAGAGAAGTGATTCTCAAGTTGCACCTCCGTTCTAAACCCCTACTCCAATGCTGGATGGGGCTTCTCTACCCGCAAATGCCTCTATCAGGGACTTCCGAGGAAGAAAGGCCGGCTATGTGGCCGACGCGGTGGAGCAGGCATTGCTACTCCCTGAAGACATGGCCGATTTAAGGTTCCTGAGGAGGCACGAGGTCTTCCTTAGTCTAAAAATGGACCTCACGATGGTAAGCCTTTCAATTCACCCTTTTTTTTTTTTTTTTTTTTTTTTAACAATTTTTCTCCCCTTTCTTCCCTTTACTATGTTTCTTTCCTTGGCAGGTTGTTTAAGCCGCATTCCGGCCAGAGGAGATAACAAATTTTTGCCACCGCCAGATGAAGGAAGAAGAAGGGAGGTGCAATGCTGATGTGGAGGCCTTCAATCTGGCCAAAAAAAGAATAAGTGAAATGAAGAATAAACTATTTGAGGTAGAAAGGGACAAAAAGAGTGCAGAGGCTGCCCTGGACAGCACTGAGAGGCAGGCTGAAGGTCAGTGGGTGCTTCTTCATCAAGCCGAGAATCAGCTGGCCACCTCCAAAGGACAGATCACCGCCTTAAAGAAGCAATTGGAGGAGGCCAAGAAAGCAAGGGACCAAGTCGAACAAGAAGGCTATGATGTGGGGGTAGCAGAGACCGAGAAGGCCCTCAGGGCTGAGGTCTCGAGAGTATGTAGAAACTACTGCCTCCAAGTGTGAAATAAGGCCCTTAACCAGGCTAGGGTTGAGGCCTCCTCTGCACTTAGGAGAGCAGAGAGTGTAGAGTGTATACTACCCTCCTGCTATCCGCATACCAAGCTCAGCTAGTTCCAAGGCTGACACCTCCTTCAAGGTGGTAGAACTTGGGAAGGGCAGCTTGGCCAAGGCCCCTCCTTCTTCTGGCAGCCTGCCCGAGGAAACTCAACAGCAGGGGGTTGCTGAAAAAGAAGCTAATGCTAATAAGGGAGTGGCCCCTGATGCCACCAAGCCCCTAGCTGTTCCTTAAGATCCTCCTAAAGAAAAAGAGGTGTCCTCTACAATGGAGATAGTTCTAGCAACTCTCACATTGCTTGCCCAAGGTGACCTCAAAAGCAAAGACTCAAGATCTTTAGAGGCAGCACTCTCCCAAACTACCAAGGGTCCACCAAAAGAGAAAATTGTAATAAAGAAGAAGTAGTTTAGAGCAGTTTCTTTTTTCCTTTTTTATCTATTATTTTCATTTTCAAAACTTGTAATCCAGTTTGGCCTTTTGTAAGCAATTTGCCTTTTTCTAAGGCTCAGATCAATGATAATTTACAAGTTTTTCCTTCATATTTGTGATATTGATGTTGATTTTAACATAATTTATGTTTTATCTAACACTTAACTAACAGGGAAATGAGATAAAGCTCCATTTAGTTTTCTACACAAGTGGCAGCATAGTTATCCCACCTTATATGATCAGTAACAAGATAAGTTAAATCTGCTAAGTTCCCTATCTTGGCAAAGTACAATTTTTACTTTAAAAACATACACATTGATGTAGTATACATATAGGTTTAACTCTACTCAATCCTCCACTCATTAGTAAGTTTAAAGGACTAGAGGGGCAATTAATTCTCAAACAGATATAGGTATTCCTGTAAATGCTTTAAGTGATGCTCATGAGCTTTTTTTTTTTTTTTTTAACATGTTACCACAATGAAGACCTTTGCCATGTAGAGTGGCTGACCCCATTTGATATTCAAATATTTAGTAGGTGGTACTAACTTACCTCAGGCATGTGGTTTGAGGGGCCAGGTATGGCTAAGGCTTTGTTTTGATACTTAGCAGAATGATATGAAGTATTAATTTACCCAAAACATGTGGTCCGAGGAGCCATGCATGACTAAGGTTTTGTTTAGCACTTTGAAAAATGTCATTAAGTATTAATTTACCTAAAGCATGTGGTCCAAGGATCCAGACATGACTAAGGTTCTATTTAATATTTAGAAAGATGTCATTAAGTATTAATTTACCCAAAGCATGTGGTCTAAGAATCCAAGCCTGACTAAGGTTCTGTTTAACACTTAGAAAGATGTCATTAAGTATTAATTTACCCAAAGCATGTGGTTCGAGGATCCAGACATGACTAAGATTCTGTTTAATACTTAGAAAGATGTTATTAAGTATTAATTTATCCAAAGCATATGGTCCGAGAATCCAGGCATGACTAAGTTTCTGTTTAACACTTAGAAATATGTCTGAAAATATCAATTTATCCAAGGTATATGGTTCGAGGAGCCAGATATGACCAAGGTTTTGTTTGATATTCAAATAAATAATAGAAAGTAAAACGCATAACGTAATAAACGAGAAAATGACAAGGAAAAATTTCGTTAATAATAATACATTCTCAGGTTGTTTACATTCCAAAGGCATGGTACAACATTTTCATCTAGATCTTCAAGATAATATGCACCTATTTCAGCCATCGAGGTGACGCGATACGACCCTTCCCAGTTGGGTCCTAAATTTTCTCATGCCGAGTTCTTTGCAAAACCTAAAATCTTTCTTAATACCAAGTCTCCAAGTGCTAGTGGCCTTAGCCTCACGTTGATATCATACATTTGCTTAAGCTTGTGTTGATAATAGGCCAATTGGACCATGACAATTTCTCTTCATTCTTCAATTAAGTCTAAACTCTTCCCTAACAGCCCATCATTATTGCTCAGAACTTGTTTTTAGTGTTGGGAATCCAATCTCCAAAGGAATAACAGCTCAGCATCATAAGTCATTGAAAAGGGCGTCTCCCCTGTTGACCTATGAGGCGTGGTTTACTAGGTCCAAAGGACATGTGACAACTCTTCCAACCATTTTCCATTTGTATCGTCCAATCTCTTCTTGAGTCCATTCACTATGACCTTATTGACAGTCTCGGCCTGTCCATTCCCCTATGGGTAAACTAGGGTGGAATACCTATTCGTAATTCTCAGGTCACAACAATACCTCCTAAAGGTTTTGCTATCAAACTAAAGACAGTTATTAGAGATGAAGGTGTGGGGGATCCCAAACTGAGTGACAATATTTTTCTAAACAAATCTCTTAGCGTCCATGTCCCTTATATTTGCCAATGGTTTAGTTTCAACCCACTTAGTGAAGTAATCTATGTCGACCAGTAACCACCTCTTATTTCCTGCTGCCTTAGGGAAAAGTCGAACAATATCTAAGCCCCATTGAGCAAAAGGCCAAGGGCTGGACAAAGGATTAAGGACTCCTCCTGGTTGATGAATGTTTGGGGCAAATCTTTGGCACTGGTCACACTTCTTCACATATTCTTATGCTTCCTTCTGCATGTTTAGCCACTAATATCCCTGTGTAAGGGCTCTGTAAGACAAGGATCTGTCTCCTGTGTGACTTCCATAAATCCCTTCATGTTACTCCTTCAGAAGTAGCTTTGATGCCTCAGGGTGTATGCACAGCAAGTACGGCCCAGAAAAAGAGCACTATACAACTTTTGGTCCTTGGACAGCCAAAATCGAGGAGTCTTTCTTCGCACCTTGTCAGCCTCTGACTTCTCTTTAGGTAAGATGTCCTCCTTAAGGAACAATACTATGGAGTCCATTCAGCTAGGTCCCACCCTAATTTGATGGATATGGACCACCTCATTCTTCGTTTCAGTAGGTTTACACAAATTTTCAACAAGGACAACCTGAGGCAAGCTTTATGCCGAAGAGGTTGCGAGCGTAGCCAGAGAATCGGCATGGGTGTTTTCACTTCTAGGAATGTGTTGTAAATTGAAAGACTTAAACCCTGACTATATATGTCTAACCTGACTTAAGTATTCTTGCATTATCACATCCTTGGCCTCTAACTCTCCCTGAACTTGGTCTACAACTAGCCTTGAATCTGAGAATATCTCCACTGCTTTTCCACCTATTTTCTGAACCATGGTTATTCTTACCAACTGAGCTTCGTACTCAGCTTCATTGTTTGTGGCCAAGAAGCCCAATCTCAAGGATTTCTCAATTATGATCCTCTCTAGAGATATCAAAACTAGCCCCACTCCAGATTCTCTATGATTCGCTGCACTATCAACGTATACCCTCCAGGACAAAGGTTCTTGTAAGGAGACTAACCCAACCAATATTTCATCCATGTCCCACTTCTCCATTCTCTCTTCTAATGGGGATTTAACAAACTCGGCCACCAAATTAGCAAAGACTTCACCTTTGACAGAGGTGCGAAGCTTGTACTTGATATCAAAAGCCCCTAAAATCGTATCCCACTTAGCAATCCTCCCTGTATAATCAGCACTTTGGAGTAGAGACTTGGGTGGAAGTTGGGTTAGAACAACAACTATGTGTGATTGGAAGTAGTGGGGGAGCTTATGCGTAGCATGCACCACTGCCAATATGGCCTTCTCCAGTGGTAGGTAACTAACCTTGACCTCATGTAGTGACTTGCTCACATAGTAAACTAGCCTCTACACACCACTATCAACTCGTACCAGCACCAAGCTCACTGTGTGGGAGGTCACTGCAATAAAAGCAAACAAAACCTCATTCACCTCAGGTCTAAACATAATGGGTGGTCGAGAAAGGCATTCCTTCAACTGCTGGAAGGTCAGGACACACTCCTCTGTCCATTCGAATCCCTTCCACTTATTCAACAACTAAAAGAAAGGCCTACACTTGTCTGCTGACTAAAAGATGAATCAATTTAAGACAGAAATCATTCATGTCAACTTTTAGACCTCTTTGGGGTTTCTAGGTGGCTATAAATTGTTAATTGCTCTAATTTGGTCAGGATTGACTTCAATTCCACGGTAAGTAACCATATATCCCAAGAACTTCCCAGATCCGACACTAAAAGAGTATTTTGAAGAATTAAGTCGCAGCTTACGTCTCCTTAAGATCTCAAAGATATTCCCGAGGTTGTTAACATGCTCAGATTCTAACTTACTCTTGACCACCATGTCGTCTATATAAATCTCAATATTTTTTCCTAGTTGTGGCTCAAATATTCTAATCATCATCCTCTGGTAGGTAGCCCCCACATTCTTTAAACCAAAAGGCATCACTTTGTAGTAGTAATTTCCAGTGGAGGTAACAAAAGATGTCTTCTCTTGATCACTCAAAGCCAGTAGTATTTGGTGGTACCTCTGGAAGGCGTCCAAAAAGCTCATCAGAGGATGGCCTACAGTTGCGTCCACTAATTGATCAATCTGAGGCATAGGGATAGGGTCCTTTGGACAGGTCTTGTTCATGTCTGTGAAATCTACACATATTCGCCACTTTCCACTTTTCTTCTTTACCACCACTGTATTGGCCAACCATTCAGGGTAGAGCACTTCCTTAATAGCCCTAGCCTACTTAAGCTTGTTCACCTCCTCCTTGACAGCTTTAGAATGTTCTTTAGATAAGCACCGAAGTGGTTGCTTCTTAGGAAGGACAGCTAGTGATGTGCATCGAAGTGGTTGACGTTTAGATGGTGGCAAATGAAGTTTGGATCTACCCTAGAAGCTTCATAAGCATTCCATGCAAACACATCAATGTTCTCTCTAAAAATTTTTATCAACTTTTCCTTCTCTCTAGGAGGCAGTTGAGCTCCGACTTGAAAGAATTTCTCTGGATCACTATCTATAACAATTTCTTCCAACTTCTCACACTTTACCCCTTCCGACACTGCATCTGTAGATAGGACTGAAATCCTTAATTGTTATGAGCCCCCCTCAGCAGAGGCCGAGGACTCAGTTTCAGGCTAGTGCATAATGGCAGCCACTAGGCACTGCCTAGCCATGGATTGACTCCCAACAAGCTCTTTAATCTGGTCCCTGGATAGATATTTCACCTTCAAGTGTAGAGTTAAAGAAACGACCCTTAGGGCATGGAGCTAGGGCCTTGCCACAATGGCAGTGTAGGGGGAATAAGCATCCACCACAATAAAGTCTACCTCTACTACCTCCGAACCTGCCTACACGAGCAATCTAATCTAACCCCTTGGGATAACAACCCTTCCATCAAAGCTTACCAAAGATGAATCATAGATTGTCAAATTCTCAAGTCTCAAGTTCAGCTCTCTGTACAAGTCAGGGTACATAATCTCTGCACCACTGTCCTGCTCTACCAACACCCTCTTCACATCATACCCTCATATCCTAAGGGTGACAACTAAAGTATTATCATATAGTTGTATGGTTCCAACTTTATCCTTGTCCGAAAAACTCAATGCCCGTCGGATCTCCACTCTAACCCTTTTCAGCTCAGAATTAGAGTCCTCGGCAGGTAGCCAAGCTACAGACATCACCCTAAAGGGATGAGAACCAATTCTCCTAAGAGCTGCAAAGATAACATTAATTGTACCCAAAGGGGACCTTGAAGAAGCGTTCCCCTGAGCCCTCGACCTTGCTTAGTTTTCGTGCCCATTGGGTCGATACAAAAACTGTTTCAACCTTTCATCTCTGACCAATTGCTCCAGGTGATTCCACAGAGTTCTATAGTCCTCGGTGGTGTGTTCTCGTTCCTAGTGGTATTGGCAATGAAGACTTTGGTTGTGCCTCATGGGGTTTCCTCCCATCTTGTTTGGCCATTTAAAGTATGGTTTATTCTTGATTTTCTCCAAGACTTTATGTATTGGCTCTCAGAACACTATGTTAACAACCTGAGGAGCCGTAGACCCAGATTGCCTAGCAAAATCCCTTCAGGGTCTGTTATTATTGTAGCAGTTTGACTTGAAATCCCTCCTCTCCTGAGGGATAACCTTACCTTTCCCTTCCCCTTGCCATGTTATTGGTCTTCCTTGACCCGCTTATGCTTATCAATTCGGTCTATAAGCTGACATACACTGTTAGCAGATTTCCTAGTCAAGGACTTCCTCAAACCATGCTCGGCAGGTAGGCTAACCTTGAAAGTCCTTATAGCCACATCATCAAAGTCTCCATCGATCTCATTGAACATCTCCTAGTATCTGACTAAATACATTTTCAGGGTCTCACCTTTTCTCATAGACATAGACAACAAGGAATCTAGGGCCGAGGAACCCTACTACACGTAATAAAGCGAGATCCAAACGCCTGAGTGAGTTTTTTGAAGGAATCAATGGAACCTACTCGCAGACCATCAAACCACCTCATTGCCACAAGCCCCAAACTAGATGTGAATACTTTGCACATCAGAGCCTCGTTCTTGGAATGCATTGCCATCCTTTGGTTGAAGTGACTCACATGCTCCACAGGGTTTGTTCAACCATTATACATGGTGAACGTGGGCTGAGTGAACCATCGAGGGAATCTCTCTCTCTCAATTCTGCACGTGAAAAGTGATCTGGAAATTTGGTTTAGCGCTCTACTCATTGCATCATTTCCCAAACCTCTAAAAGATGAGCTCCTGGTTATGTGCTCATGGTGATAGTCCTTATCATATGAGAAGGACTTACTAGGAGGTGTCCTTGACCTGGGTCTATAGCTACCATCCTCCTTATCGTTAGAAGAGAAGTCAGAGTTAGAGGGAGTTCACCTTCACCATTCGTGGCGCAGCTTTCTCTTCAAATGATCAATCTCCAATTGCCGGGCTCTGGTATCCTCTTCATAAGAAAGGTGGCTCCCATTTCGGGACTGGCTCCTACTAGTATGGGTGGTATGCACACTAACCACCCGATCCCTTCTTCGCTCAAGGTTGACAAAATGATCTTCACGTAGGGACCCCATAGATTCTGCCTAGTGTGGACCTGAACCTACCATAGTCGAACATCAAACTCGCTAAAATACAAGAATTTCCCACAAACGGCGCCAATTGTAAGGATGTAATTTGAGTTCCTAGCCCAAAGGATGTATGAACTTAGGCCCAAAGAACCCAATACAATGAATTTGTAGAGAGTGGGTTGGAAAATTGATTTTTGATGAGTTAGACAACTAGTAAAGTGGATCCAGATAACAAGAAAATGTAGATCGATTGGTTTGATCTAAAGAAAATTTTCCTTGGCACAGTCCGAGGAGATCAGTTCTTATATGTTGATTCTTAAGTTTGATTACAAGTTCAGTTCTTACTTGCTACAATGTTTTTTTCTCCATTTCTCAATCTTACTCTCTCATTGCCTTCTTCCTATTTTATACTATTCATCTGCCTTCATATCTGCCTTTCACGAGTAGATTAGAGTGTTGGTGCTGATCCCTGTCACATCAGCACCTTCCTGAAGTCTCTGGAGAGTAACTATAAGGCTGAATGCTAGTGTTCATGATCACTTCCTCATTAATGTGGCTAGAGAGTTAGCTGTAGAGCATTTAATGCGGTGGTAGTAGCTTTCCCTTGAGATATTTCATGGCTTTCCTCTGTCCTGTTCCTTCCTAATACTTATTCTCATCCATGGAATGATCCAGAAAGTTACTATTAATGGCAGACCACACCCTCTGACCTCAGCTTTGCTCAGCCGAGGAGGGATTCCTCCTCGGACCACCCTTCTAGATGGCTTTAATCGGATTTCACTTCTTCACTTAATAACACGGATCCTTATGAAAGTGTTTACCCGTTCTCGGATTGTCTAACGTCCTCAAATTGGGCCCCTGGCCCAATATATACATAGATATGGGCTCTTGGGCTTATCACCCCTACAATAATAATATAGAAAGATATATGTGTAACTTGGAGAAAAAAAAATTGGTGTTGAGAAAAATATTAATTTTGCGAGGCAAAAATGAGAGAGAGAGAGAGAGTTCCAAGAAAGAAAGGCAAAAAAAAAAAAAAGCACCCGTTCCAATAGTGCACAATGCACTTTCACAAATTGAACACATATTGATATGAAAATATCAATTTTTTTATTCTTAGGGATCTATTAGAGATCAATAAAAGATTTCTTTTATTTTTTTGTTTGGGTTGAGCTTGAGTCCACTTGTAGGATTTCAAAGTCATTGAATAGTCATAGTTTTTTTTTGTTTTTTGTTTTTTGTTTTTTAATTTTTTAATCTATTGAACACTCATAGTTATGGTAGGATTTCACAGGTAAAAACATATATTCTATCGGACAAAACTTAGGTACAGTACCTTAGATATTGTTCCTTAGGTTCTCCTCTTAAAATTCAGTCATGTGGCTACTTAACTAAAAAATACACTTCCATCCCATGAGAAAAAATCCATATGACAAAATTTAAAAAAATGGAACTTAAAGAACAACATCTAAATACTTTCCCTAAGTTTTGCTCTATTTTATCAATTGATTGGGCTATGTGAAAAAGTCATTGTTTTGTTTGGGTGGAGTCCACTTGTAGGATTTCAAAGGCATTGAACACTCATAGTTATTGTGGGATTTTAAATATATAAAACATAAATTAATTGTATCGATGGATTTGGGGGGCCAATCACTATGCAGGGCCACCTAATTTTTATAGCAAGGGGTTTCAAAATTTTGGGGGGCTAAAGCTATACATGCCTCCCCCTATTAACAAAACCAAATTTCTCTCACAATATTTTGAAGCAATCTTTATATGTGTTGGGACTCACCTTTTATTGAAAGTTTATATTTATTGGTTCGGTTAATAAGTGTCCTTAAGACATCTATTAATGGACTATTTTAAGAAAGTTTTTATATTACTTTTATATGAAATATAAAAAACTATCAAGAAACTCAATTAAGTTTTTTTCTTTTTCCTTTAAATTTTTTTTTAAAATATTTCCTAAACCAATACCTACCCTTACAACATTAGTAACTTTTTTCATATTTACTTTACTTGGTAAAAATTAATAAAATGGTATAAGTGCAGTTGTAAGAGAAAACGTTATAAAAAAATAAACATAAGATAAAAACTAAAAGAAGAGAAGGGGAAAATTTTTCAAAACCTATATACAAATGATGTCATTTTCTTCGATCTTTTCCCAAGCCAAATGTAAAAGACTCTCTCTCTTCACCAAAAAAAAAAAAAAAAAAACTCTTGTTTACTTTCTCCATAAAACTTTTTTTTTGCTGAATCTCCATAAAACTTTTTTACTTTATAAAATGGAACCCTATAATTTTTTCAAAAAATTACAACTCTTGTTCACTTTCTCCGTAAAACTTTTTTAATTTATAAAATAGAACCCTACCATGTAAACATAGAAATGTCCTAGCTAACAATACAAATTACTTGCTTGATTACAGCTCTCTAGGTTCTCTCTTATATTTACTTAAATGAGATATATTCACATAAGTATGTGTATGTGTATATATATATATATATATATATATATATTGTTTTCATATATTTTTAAAAACTAAAAAGAGGTTTTTATGATGTTATAAATATTGGTGAAAATAATAGTTTACATCATGATTCATGATGGTAGTCCCACATGCCGACTTCTGGTGCAAGAGGAGAGGACTAGATACATGAATGATGAATCAGGTTACACTTTGCTTTGGAAGTTTTCCTTTACATTACAACACTTGCATGTCCCTTCTACACCTTTTCTGTCTGGGACTGGGTCCCAATGAGTTTTTCCTTTTGTCTTTTACTGCCAATTTTGCATAGCGGTTATTATTCCACCACTTTTTGCTACCATTTTGAATAGTTGGCTCTTATCACACACACGGTTATATTATTTTTTTATTTACCCATTAAACTCTATCACGTGATATTTGTCCTCCTCTCTCTTCCGTGGCTGCCATTGTGTACGGCTCTTTATCAGCTACTCGGGAGTTTTCACAGGTTGAATTCCCCATGTCGGCAAGGAAACAGGTCGACTCACTTATTAGCGAAAAGGTAAGGTTTGTGTCCAATGAAAACTTAGGTTGAATTCTCCCTATGTCGGCAAGGAAACAGGGCTCACTTATTAGCAAAAGGGTAAGGCTTGTGTCCAGTGAAAGATTTCACTAGACACTGTAAGATTTAGAAGAAGTTCCTTGTTTCATTGTACAAATTCTTCTACAAGATGTAAACTGTATTTCTCTGGTTCAATAAAAGTTTACAGTATTTTCCACCTAAAAAAAACAAGAAACTCTATCACGTGATATTAATTAGGGGTGTCCACGGCAACCCGTAAACCGACCCACCCGTCCAAACCGTCCGAACCGATCTGAAAATCGGCCGACCCGACGCCGGTGATGGTCGGAGACGGGTCTCCGCCCCTAAAAACCGACTGACGTGGGTCGGATGGCCGGTTTTCTTCTTCAAAACCCGATACACCCGATCCGACCGAGGAAACCCATGAAAGAAGGCCGGAGTTATGTAGATCCGTTCAGATTCATCAATATTCCGGTGAAGGTTTGGTAGTTTTTGGGTTGATCCGGTGAAGATCTAGGTTTTATTCCTTAGATCCGGCGGTGAGATGAAGATTGTGCTTCGATTTTCACTTTAGATCCAGAGATAGAGATGATTTTTTTCGCTCAAATCTGAGCTTGATGTGGTTTTTGCTTCGATTTTTGCTTAGATCTAGTGATTTTCGCTCAAATCTGGGTTTAATATGGTGATTTTGAGCTTCGATCCGACGAAGATTTGGTGCTTGTGCTTTGATTTTCACTTAGATCCGACGATAAAGATAAATTTTTCGCTCAAATCTGAGCTTCATGTGATGTTTTTGCTTCGATTTTTGCTTAGATTTGTGATTTTCGCTCAAATCTGGGTTTGATGGGTTGATTTTCAGCTTCGATCCGACGAAAATCCGGTGATTGTAAGTCAGTACGAGGCCGACCGACCCGATCGTTGTCCACCGGAGTCCGATCCGACTCGACCCGAGGTCGTCTGCGATCGGCGGCGGGTCGTTCAGCCGTTCACCCGATGGAAGCGGGTCGGTTGTGGGTTGGGCATAAACCCGACCCAGACCGACCCGTGGACACCCCTAGATATTTGTGACCAAAAAATAAAAGTTGTTTAATATGTTATGGTACTAGATTTTTTTTTTTGTAATTGGCATCTCCTCTTCCCAGTAAAAAAAATAGAACTTTTTCTTTCTTTTGAGAAACCCAACGAAATATAGATTTGAAGTATCTTTGTGGGGTCGGAGAATTTGTGATCTCAGCCCACTTCGCAGTAGGGCCCAAGACCCAAGCCGAGGAGAATAACTTCCGAGGACACGTAGTGAAAGTCCAAAAAAGGCCTAAAAATACTGCCGAGGACGATCTTATGCTTGGCACCTTACAGAACACCTAAGAAAAGGACGAATTCAGTACGGGGGCAGGAAAAGTGAAAAAGCTGCCAATATTGTAATAAAGAACTTTGCGTCTGACAGGCCCATGCTCTTCACCATGCTATTCAACTTTTACGTCTACTCCCAACCACCCTAGGTATGGGCTGATAGGACAAGTCTCCATCCTAGAAAGTGAAACTTACACGTGGACGTTGAAAGGAAAGTAACTACTAGTATAAAAGGGAAGAAAGACCAAGGGGGAAGGGGATCTCCCAGAGGGAGAAGTCCTAAAAAAGGGAGAATGAGAAGAACACTAAGTTTCTTGGACGGGGTCCGAGGATAAAAACCCCATAGGTCGCACTGAAGAAAGGTTTTGTCGGTCACGCCAGGTCAAACCTCATATGAGCTTCCATAAAAATCACGACTAGACCGCTGTCCAGTGGCCAAGGTTAAGTCTTTCAAGCCCATACTCTACAAATTATATTGTTTGGGACCTTTACATACGAGCCCAACGTCATTCTTGGGTCGTGAATAATCATGTTCCTACAATTGGCGCCGTCTGTGGGAAGGCTTGCGCGTTAGCACAGGTGGTGGCGGAGTTAAGCCTCTGTCAAATAAGGATCTACGAAAGCTCCTCCATTTCCAGCAACACGCTGTTGTTGTCCCGACATAAATTTCCGCTAGGGGTTACGCCTCGCAGTGTTAATGGCACGAGCAGCTCTAGGGGCTTCCAACATCAAGCTAACGCCCCCCACCTTGATCGAGGGGCTAATCTTCAAAAAAAAAAAAAAAAAAACGATATAAAAGAAAAACTACAAGTTTTGGATAGAACCAAAGCCTTGTATGGTCCTCAGACTCAAGCCTGTGGGGAAACCAACTACTTAAAAGAAAAACTACAAATTTTGGACAGAACCAAGACTTTGTATGGTCCTCAGACTCAAGCCTCTGGGGAAACCAACTACTTAAAAGAAAAACTACAAGTTTTGGACAGAACCAAAGCCTTGTATGGTCCTCGGACTCAAGTTTGTGGGGAAACCAACTACTTAAAAGAAAAACTACAAATTTTGGATAGAATCAAAGCCTTGTATGGTCCTCGGACTCAAGCCTGTGGGGAAACCAACTACTTAAAAGAAAAATTACAAGTTTTGGACAGAACCAAGGCCTTGTATGGTCCTCGGACTCAAGCCTGTGGGGAAACCAACTACTAAAAAGAAAAACTACAAGTTTTGGACAGAACCAAGGCCTTGTATGGTCCTCGGACTCAAGCCTATGGGGAAACCAACTACTTAAAAGAAAAACTACAAGTTTTGGACAGAACCAAGGCCTTGTATGGTCCTCGGACTCAAGGTACAGAACCAAACCAACTACTTAAAAGAAAAACTACAAGTTTTGGACAGAACCAAGGCCTTGTATGGTCCTCGGACTCAAGCCTGTGGGTAAACCAACTACTTAAAAGAAAAACTACAAGTTTTGGACAGAACCAAGGCCATGTATGTTCCTCGGACTCAAGCCTATGGGGAAACCAACTACTTAAAAGAAAAACTACAAGTTTTGGACAGAACCAAGGCCGTGTATGGTCCTCGGACTCAAGCCTCTGGGGAAACCAACTACTTAAAAGAAAAACTACAAGTTTTGGACAGAACTAAGGCCTTGTATGGTCCTCGGACTCAAGCCTGTGGGGAAACCAACTACTTAAAAAAAAAACTACAAGTTTTGGACAGAACCAAAGCCCTGTATGGTCCTCGGACTTAAGCCTGTGGGGAAACCAATTACTTAAAAGAAAAACTACAAGTTTTGGACAAAACAAAGGCCTTGTATGGTCCTCGGACTCAAGCCTGTGGGGAAACCAACTATTTAAAAGAAAAACTACAAGTTTTGGGTAGAACCAAGGCCTTGTATGGTCCTCGGACTCAAGCCTCTGGGGAAACCAACTACTTAAAAGAAAAACTACAAGTTTTGGACAGAACCAAGGCCCTGTATGGTCCTCAGACTCAAGCCTGTGGGGAAACCAACTACTGAAAAGACAAACTACAAGTTTTGGACAGAACCAAGGCCTTGTATGGTCCTCGGACTCAAGCCTATGAGGAAACCAACTACTTAAAAGAAAAATTACAAGTTTTGGATAGAACCAAGGCCTTGTATGGTCCTCGGACTCAAGCCTATGGGGAAACCAACTATTTTGAAGGAAAATACTGAGTTTTGGACACCACCCGGACGTTGTATGGTCTACGGGCTCTGTCCCATGGAGGGATTACCCATTGATAATTGGGTTAATCCCTAGACCGAATGGAAGTCCTGGTTTATCCTCGGATCCTCAATACCAAGGGAACTAATGCGAATGTGTTGGGGCCCGATACAACCGTACCTGAGTCCTCAGATCAGAGACCAGGTGTTATCAAAAATACGGCCAAAGTTCCCCACTACTCGGCAACCCTCTCAGATGGTTTATTTTGGGTTTCTCATTCTCGGATGACTACCTCGCGCGCATTATAGAGCACTCAGCTGTTGTCTCGGTTAGTCTCATAAGTTTAATCCCCTATTGGTTGGTATTATTATATTTGATAGTCTTAATAAGTTCAGATTAATAGCTTTTTGTTACAAGGTTTCCTGCTCTAAGCGTTATTAAAGAAAAATATACATGAAATACATCCATTCACGAAGTAATTACTGCAGAAAAGAAAAATATTTAGAAGGAAACAGAATTATCTTTTATTAAGACAAAGAAATGGTACAACGTACAACGTACATTGAAGGAGCTCAAGTAAGCCTATACTAAAGTCTAACCACATAAATGAAAAGAAAAGATACAAAGGAGAGAGGAAGAAGCAGAAGAAGAGGTGTAGAGAAGAGAGATGCAACAATTCCAAAATGTTGTCTAAGGAAACCATCTCTCAATACTTTTACATGCCCATAACTCAGGCAGAAAAAGAACTTGATGTGGGATTAACACCTTTGAAGAAAAGGTGCAGGGAGCGGGGTATTCGTAGATAGCCACACAGGAAGTTGATGAGCCTTCATATTAGCAGCGCTCGCGATAGAGCGGCTAGTGCTGATGACGGGAAATCCCACTGCTATCGCACCAAAAATCTGACGCGACCAGTACCTGTTTCGGATTTTGACTGAAAGAGGCGGTGGAATCGCTCCCACCTTATGAAAACGGAGAACTGTCTTGAGTCTCTGTCTCCCCTGCCCTGACCGCGCCATCTTGAGACTCGGAGAGACCCAATGCCTCTGGAGCGGGTGTGGTTCCTTCATCCCCACTCGTGCCTTAAACATATTACTCTAAGGGTTGATTGCACTGGAGATGAAGACTGAGAGTACAGCTGAAGGATTGGGAATTTTAAGGGGCCGAAAGGTTTATACGTAAAGGGAGTAACCTCCTATCCTACTTATATAGAGGGCAAATCGGTGGCATTTAATCTATGTGGGTTTCCAAGAAATGCTACAGACAAGGCGGTTTTGGCTCAATTTCCAATACCGTCTGCCACCATAAGATTCGAATAGCCTCGTGAAGGGGACATATTAAAAACGCGCCTCGAGCACTGAAACGTCGAGGACGCCGTGTGAGTAAATCTAGAGGGATGTCTCATAATTCGGCGCACCTCCCATGCAAATGGAGAAACACTGACATTAATCAAGTACAGAGCTGGGCAAACCATGGTTTGGGCCCGACATCACCAAAATCCTCCTCCCCAACCAGGAGGTCGGGCAGCAGGATTTTGAGGGGCTATTGTGGGGCCGGAGAATTTGTGGTCCCAGCCCACTTCGTAGTAGGGCCCAAGACCCAAGCCGAGGAGAATAACTTCTGAGGACGCGTAGTGAAAGTCCAAAAAAGGCCTAAGAATACTGCCGAGGACGATCTTATGCTTGGCACCTTATAGAACACTTAAAGAAAAGGACGAATTCAGTACGGGGGTAGGACAAGTGAAAAAGCTGCCAATACTGTAATAAAGAACTCTGCGTCTGACAGGTCCATGCTCTTCACCATGCTATTCAACTTTTACGTCTACTCCCAACCACCCTAGGTATGAGCTGATAGGACAAGTCTCCATCCTAAAAAGTGAAACTTACACGTGGACGTTGAAAGGAAAGTAACTACTAGTATAAAAGGGAAGAAGGACCAAGGGGGAAGGGGATCCCCCAGAGGGAGAAGTCCTAAAAAAGGGAGAATGAGAAGAACACTAAGTTCCTCGGACGGGGTCCGAGGATAAAAACCCCATAGGTCGCACTGAAGAAAGGTTTTGTCAGTCATGCCAGGTCCACCCTCATATGAGCTTCCATAAAAACCACGACTAGACCACTGTCCAATGGCCAAGGTCAAGCCTTTCAAGTCCACACTCTACAAATTATATTGTTCGGGACTTTTACATACAAGCCCAACGTCATTCTTGGGTCGTGAATAATCGTGTCCCTACAATCTTTAACAACTATTTTTTGATAAACGTATCTTTTACAATTCTCTTAGTAATAAACGTTACCAATTTAATTTACATTCTGGGTTATATTTTGAGAATGATAATGAATGCCGACAAGTGACAAACAAACCACCACCTACTTCGATTCAAGCACAAAAACTCAGTCTGATTCAGCAAAAGCTGGTAGAAAATAAGCAGCGATAGCATAAAAATTGTGCAAACAAACATACTTTGGTAAAATTTGACAACCAAAAATCAATGCTTGTGACAAATTTGATGAGAACTTACACTTCAAAGAAACCAACTTGTAATAATGTCGCTACTAGGAGGATGATAAAAATTTTGGGTCAGGTTTTGGTATACCCGACCCAAACCTAGTCCATGGCCATTCCTATATGGTGACCATTTGATCTACTGAGACACAGACTCTGAATCAGCATTGTTTTCATTGGGTTAAAAGGGAGAGTAATTCTGTAGCCCATGTCACTGCAAAATTATCTCTAGTGAGTCCTTATGTTTTAATAAGGATAATCTCCCTAGAGTTGTCCACTCTGCCTGTTTGGAAGATTGTCTCTCTGCACTTTCAATTGAATAAAATTTGAAGTTTATAAAAAATAATAATAATCAGCTATTAGACATATTATGGCCAAAGTGATCCAAATCAACTATAAGCTTATATACTTGTAGAACAAGCATATTAACCTTAGGTCAGTTTATGGTTAGTTTAGGGTTATTCAAATATGTTATAATATATAAACCTTACATTGGGATTGTAAGGTTGAATTTAATCAACCGTGTGTTGGCTTTATTCCATGACAAATTTGCTTGTAATACAGCATTTAGATTCCCTGTATTTAGGTGGGAATCATGTAAGGGTAGTGTGTGAGAGAGTGTGAAGAAATGCTCAAGACTGTGCAGTGAAATAGGGACTCGTGGTTGGATCTTGCGGGAGGATCGTGGCTTGCAAGCCGCCAAAAGTTGCACATGCGCAGAGCATGCAAGGGAGCTGAACAGTCATGCCAACTGGAGCACTACAAGACAAAAATCCAGACTGACCATTCAGTTAGCTCGCGGCTTGAACTCGCGACTCAGTCAAGTTGCGAGGTCAAGTTGCCAGCCAACCCTGTTTTGGAAAAACTGATTCTTTGCATTCCATTCTCACACCAGTATAAATACCCCTCATTCCCACAAAATATGTGTGGCTATTCAGAAAGAAAAACCCTAAGAGAGGTTTCTTCAAAACACCCACCCAATTAGAGAGAGCTACTCATTCTTAGAGAGAAATCTTTATAATCTCTTCTCATTCCCTCTCTCATTGTAATACCTATTGAGAGAAGATTTCTATCCAAACACTACCCACACCCATTTAGAGTGTTGAGTGTTTTTGGAGTTTTGGGAAGTATTGGAAGATGCCAAGGATGGCAGATGCTATGGATTATAGTGGAATCTGGTGAGCTAGAAAAAAAAAAAGGTCGGCGTAACCTCGTTGGAGTAAGAAACTTGGAGGGTTTAGGTACATCAGGTAGATTAGGTTTGGAGGGTCTATTGCTGTTCATGTATCTCAATTACATTTTCTAGTGGATTATTGACCGCTTGGAGGGCGGCGGAGAGGTTTTATGCCAAGGGTTTTGATTTCCTCTTCGATTACACATCGTTGTGTTGTCTTTGTGTTTACATCTCTCTTTCCTTAATCTTTGCCTTTTATTTTCTGCTGTGGATGTGATTTTAATTGGCTTAGATTGTTTACCAATTCTATTTTATAGTTTTTGTTCATTTTCCGCACACTAGTTGTTTGACATAAAACTTGAATTAGTTATTTTGTAATTAGGGGTTTAAACGTTCAAGGGTGTTTTACACACTATTTAAACTTTTAAGATTCATTGCAACACAAGTGTTCAATATTAATATGTAACCATTAACCGCTTTCTAAATGTCATTCAATCATCACGCATAATCACACAACAATTTTAACATCAATGATGTCAACATTGCGATTGTGAGAATTAGAGAGGTGTTCATGTGGGTAAATAAAAAAGAAAAAAGAAAAAGAGGCATGATACATGTCAAAAGAGGCAGGCTAAATATTGGGTTTTTTGGATTCAATTTCACCAACTCGACATTAGTTTCGAAATACCTTCTAGTTTCAACTTTCTAATTCAATTCCACTTGACCACTAGAAGAAACTGCCAAAAATCGATCAAGTCGGATTTGATTTGTACCACTCTTATTTCACCAACCCAATATTTTTCACGTTTTATTTTTACCATCTTAATTTCCTTTAATTCTATGATTTCATCATTTGCTTTTGTAACTCTTTTAGGCACATTGATTAATCGGCCTATTCCAAAATATACTTAAAAACACAAAGAAGAAAAAAAAAGTAGTCCACTTCTTTATAATTAGCACTCTTTCTTCCCTAAATAAATCAAACATTTAGAATGATACAATTATTAAATAGAAAAATAAAAATATAGTGGCATTAATATCTTTCATTTTATATTAAAGATGCTATACTATTTTTGATGAAATTTATATAAAATTAGACTTACGCTTTTCGTAATTTTTTGAAAAATCTCACATTTTTACAAATTAGTATTATTAATAGTATATTATACTTAATTTTCTTTTACATGCCAATTAAAATTTTAAAACAGATTAGAACTCATGATTTTGTTAGAATAAAAGTTATAAAACAACCAAACATTAAATAAATTAGAAGAAAGAAAAAGATATTAATTTGGAATAGGCTTTAAGTGGTGAGGGTGTCACAAGCCTAGGTCCCCACCCAGTATCTATGTTGCCACCAACAGTCCACAGCAGGAAAAAAAGAAAAAAAACCACTATGAGCAAGCACTCCGATCACGTCAGCGAGCTAGGTCAGCAGAAGGGGTGGATCGGCGGCTTGGGAGACTGGAGTTGAGAGAAACCCACCACGAGCAAGCACTCCTATCACGTTGGCGAGCTGGATCGGCAGAAGGGGTAGATCGACGGCAGACCGGAGTTGAGAGAGTGAGAGGCCGGAGTGAGAGACCAGAGTGAGAGAGAGAGTAATGTTCAGAGATGAGAGAGAGAGAAAGTGAATGAGAGAGAGAGAGAGAGTGAAAGAGAGGTATTATTTTAATCCATCGGTGATTAAAATAAATTTTTTTTTTTTGCTCCTCATGAACAGTGCACATCTATTTTTAGATGTGCATTGTAGTAGTGGAGTTAAAATTTTTAGATTTAGCTCCACTTCTGGAGTATCATTTTAGCAACAGTGTAATTATATTATAGCAATATAACAATATAGTTACATTGCTGCAAATTTTATTTTTAGATGTGAGCTACAGTGCACATCTATCTATAGATGTGCACTGTAGCAATTCAACTAAAAAATTTAGCTATTGTTTTACTGCTGCAAAGGAGTTTTTTGTATTTTGACACATCTAAAATAGTTATATAACTATTTAGTTTCACTGTTACAGGTGCTCTGAGATCTTTCTCCCTCCCACCCTCGTATTAGTGCGGTTAAGTGTGTCGGTGACATAAAATAAAGAATTTTCAATGAAAAGTATGGATTACTGTAACTTAAAAATGTATCTTGCTTTCGCATCAAAAAAGGAATATGCATCTTGCTGAAGTCAAAGCAATATCAAAATATTTATTTTATCACGTCATGTCATAAGAAATGACCCAAAAGATAAGCCATGTCCAATCGTGGGACCAAAGTTTGATATATGTGCTATTTAAGGCAATTTGAGCTCAATGGTGCCCATTTACCAATAAAATCTATCTACAAAAAACCACCAATTGGATTGGACCCTCCGCAAATACAACTGCCCTGCACTGTTGTGACGTTCATATCTCTCTCTCTCTGTTCCAAATCGCCGGCCACATTTCTGGTGACCCATCACCGGAACCAGACCAGAAAAATCATTGGACCATCCATCCATCCACCACCAAGAATGGAAGACCACCATGGAAGTAGTAGTGCATATCTGCAACTATTCATGGATGAGGCCACCTTGTACAACCGCATTGTGCTTGGGAGTCTCTTGCCAATGAAACTGTGGGACCCACTACCTCACTTCATACAGTCGTGGGTTCGCAACTGCATTGGTGGTACTGTGATCTACTTCCTCTCTGCCTCCCTCTGGTGCTTCTACATTTATTATCTCAACCGCAATCTTTATTTTCCTACAGGTATGTATATATATTATATTGCTTTTTTAGTTGGGTTCAATTCACAATCACAGTAGTACTGTTGCTTTGTTTTTGGTGTTTTCAATATTTTCGTTGTTTGATTTGGACTTTGGACCTGTTGGCTTTGATATGAGAGGTGGGTTTTTCTTAATCTGTTTTTCATATTGTTGCTTAAAACATATAGTAATCTTGATGACTGTAGTATAAGATTAAATTATGGATGCTATTTTTTTTTTTTTTAAACATTTTCGGAGTAAATTTCATATTAATAAGTTTTTGTTTTTTTCTTTGATATAAGTCTGTTGCTCAGTTTAATTATATTTGGGTTCTTCTTTTTTTGGAAGTTAAATGAGGATTGGGAATTTTTTGTCTGTTTAGTGTTGTTGTTGTTGTTTTTATTTTTTATGGATATTCTTTATTTGTATAGATGCATTTCTTCTAGCTGTCAGTTTTGGATGTGCTGGTCTAAAGACTCTAAACTCTAAACTTTTCTGTTAATTGTTGTGAAAATTAAAATAAACTGCCTTTAGGGCGTCTAAGGTTAATTGTTGTGAAAAATAAAAGAAATAGTTTTTAGAGTATACGCATTTTTGTTTATTTTAGTATAAGAATATATTTTTGTCAAAAAAGTATAAGAACTTACTTTCTTATTTTACATTACAATTTTTTCAAAATACCACATCTCAAATTACCTATTCTAAAACCTATTTCAATAAAATATATATTATCCATTAATTTAACCACTTTTTAAAACTCTTACATCACTCACACACCAATCAAAAGAGTGAATTGAGAAATAAATAAAATGCTCATTTACACATGAAGAATAGCCGTGTAAATTTACATGGATACTGTAAGTCCTCTAATTTTACACAACTTTACATATTTGATATAAGTGATTTTTAGAGTTAGATGTGCAAAATGTAGACCTTAAACATTTGTCTAAAAGTTTAAATAGTCTATATATGACTCCATTATCTATATTACTATTTAAGGAGCTTCTTCTGTTTAGATTCCTCATTTTTTTAGTTCAAAAATGCCCTTACACTCCTATATTTAAGTAAAGATAAAACTAAATGCAATCCAATTAAAATGCAATTCTAACTCCTACTAAAACATTGCCTTAAAGATAGGATCACTTTCCTATAAATTTTCAAATTATATTATCCACTTATAAATTAGATTCTCAAAATAAAAATTATATATATAAAATAAAAATACATAATTTTTTTTTGGCTAAAAAAAAAACCTTATCGCACTCGTGAAGCGCGTATGATGAGGTTAATTTCTTTTGTTTTTTTTTTTTTGGTATCAATGGCGTTCTGTTTGGTTGTCTCTTAAACATTTATATATCAAAAGTTGTGTATAGGAGCATTCACTGCCGCCTCAACACACTTTTAGACAAATTTAGTCCATGTGTTACCTTTAGCTAATTTACTATTCACAAACACATATATCAATCTCAATATTCTATTAGTATTTTATTTAAATATTTTTCTCTCTCTAACAATATCCAATTTTTTTCATCCATCTTTTCAAAAAATTTGAACTTTCTCTTTGAAAACACTACCACCACCACCAAAATCCTAAACTAGAAACTCAAAGAAAAAAACTCAAATCAACGAAAATTCCCACGAGCAAACACTAAACACAAACCTAGTAAGAAAAACAATACAAACACAAACACAAAGCCACTCAAATTGCCTCATAGATCCAACACCCAGCCAAAAACCCAAATTGCACCCATCTGCATAGTCGCTCACCAACCAGAATGTGACCCATAAATCAAATTAGATTAGAACAATCCTTATGCAGTTGCCATCACTCGACCACAACTATCCCAGGGGAAGCAAGGTGGTTCGGTTGGTTTAATAACTCAATATGAAACTTTGAATATCGTGTTTCAGATCCGGGCATAAAGGTTTGATTAGAGAGAGAGAGTTTTGGTCTAATGGAGGGAGACGAGAGAAGAGTATCAAAGAGGGAGAGAGAAAAACAAAAATAAAATTGGTGAATTTGGTTTGCCGATCAATAGTGTCTCAACAATAGTATATATTTGTAACTTTTGGGGACAAAATTTTGATGCTGACTCTCTTCAACGAGCCAAGATGTCTTTATTCTTTAGTAGTAATACTACTAAAGAAATTCAAGATAAGATAAAACAAAGATTTGGGGCATAGGTCATTTGACAACACAAAAAAAAAAAAAAACCTTGGTCTTCCTTCTTTTGTGGGACAAAGCAAGCAAAATTCTTTCAATGACCTAAAAGAGAAGCTTTACTAAGAAATTAGCGGGTTGGAAGGAAAGCTACTATCTAAAGTAGGAAAGTAAATTCTTATCAAGGTGGTGGCATGTGTTATACCAACCTACACAATGAGCTATTTTAAAATACCTCATGCTTTCTGTGATGATTTAACAAGTATGATTCATAAAATTTTGGTGGGGATAAAATCAAGATGAGAAGAAAATGGCACGGGCCAGTTGGGACTTGGGAGAAGCTGTGTGCCCCGAAGTCTAGTGGTGATATGGGCTTTAAGTTTCTTAAACCCTTTAATTTGACTCTCTAGCCATGCAAGGGTGGAGGCTTCAAACGGGTTAGAAATCCTTGGTATACCAAGTTTTTAAAGCCAAGTACTTCCTAGACTGTGAGTTTGTACAAGCCTTTATGGGAAATAATCCTTCATATTTATGGAGTATTTTGTCTAGCTACTTAAAAAGTAGTACAGCGTGGATTGAGATGGCGAGTTGGTAATGGTAATAAGGTTTGAATATGGGGTGATAAATGGCCACTGACAACTTTAACTCACAAGTTTTCTCTCTGCCTTAAGTTATTCCTTCAAACTCACGGGTTTGCGAGCTCATCAATATGGCTATAGGCAATTGGAGTATAAAGCTAAACCAACATATTTTTGTCCTTGGGAAAGCTGATATTATTTAAGAGGATAAGAAAATCTGGCTACTTCCAATGGTTTATTCAATATTTGTAGTGCCTATAAGGTTGTTATGGAGATTTTTAAGGCCAAGTACTTCACGGATTGTGAGTTTGTACAAGTCTCTATGGGAAATAATCATTTATATGTATGGAAGAGTATTATGTCTACTTAGAAAATAGTATAGCGTGAATTGAGATGGCAGGTTGGTAATGGGAATAAGGTATATGGGGTTATAAATGACTACCGACACCTTTAACTTAAAAATTTTTCTCTCTGCCTCAAGTTATTCCTTCAAACTCTCGTGTTTGCGAGTTCATCAACTTGGCTATAGGCAATTGGAGTTCAAAGCTAATCCAACATAGTTTTGTCCATGGGAAAGCCGATATTATTTAGGGGATCCCCTTGAGTTCAAGACTTCTAGAGGATAAGATTTAACTTCTAGAGGATAAGCAAATCTGGTTCGAAACTTCCAATGGTTTATTTAATGTTCGTAGTGCCTACAAGGTTGCTTTGGAGATATTTAACCATGAGTCTGTGGGCTCTAGCTCAGATGTGGGGAATGTACAGAAAATGTTTTACATTTGCATGTTCCCCATAGGCATAAGATTCATCATTTTACATTGAAAGTCGTGATATCTTGCCAACTAACTCGAACCTGGTGCACATGCATATTGTCACACCCTAAATCCGATACCCGGATTTGTGACCATGATCTGTATGCTAATATCAAGTTTAAACCTAATATTTTAACAAAAATCAACTTAACTTTTTCCAAAACTTTTACAAAAGCTTCCCTCTTTCTTTTCATTTTTGTTTCTTTACTTAAATGATATAACTTTCTACTTGATATTCAAAGCATCTACACTGTACCTCAAAGGATAACACAATCCACCGATTATTCAAATTCTAAATTTCACATAATACATCTTTTAATACTTTAAGGTATACGCTTTCATTATATCCTAAAATACACCATACTACAAATCTAAATATCAAATTGCTAATTTAGGATCTATACATATAAAACTAAAACTAGCTCCTTCCAAACTCGACTAAGATTCCCTTTACTCCAAAATAAAATCTGCTAATTAAAAGAGTGGAGGGGATGAGCTACACAGCTCAGTAAAGGTAAGATATATAAGAATTCAATAAGAATGCATGTAAATCAAATCATTTCATTTTCTAAATGTTTGAATAGGAGAACAACTTTTCATGCATAGTATTTTATACTATTCATAATAATAACTTATACGCTCTTCATAGAAAATAATTGTTCTCATTTTTTTTATCAGGTTAATATTACCAAAAGCTTTCGAATTAAACTTCTTTCATTTCCTACAAAGTCACCATATGTATATTCTCATTACAAAATAATTATTTTAACTTAAATCAGATAATCGGAAACTTTGTATTAAACTAGAAACATCTTGACCCAATAAGAAAACCTTTCTTTATAAACCTCTTCCTGAAAAATATTATAACGTTCATAGTCATAAAACTTAACATTTCATAAAGAACAGGTATCTGATAACTTTTAAACATAAACTTGTACTTTTATCAGAAGTTTTATCTTTATAACACAACAGAACTTCAAAAACTTTTATCTTTAATGAACAGTTTTTCTTTTCATCAGAAACTTCTTCTTGCCATGAGAGCTTTTACTTTTCACATTACATTTAAACAAATCATTCTCACATGATTAATAACATAATATAGCTGTTCATAAATTACTTATTGGTTAGTCCATATTTGATAAGTTTGTACTTATTTGGGAGGTTTTTAACACCACGGTGCTAGGCATTCAGCATTCCCCACAATGCCAGGTATTCCTAGGATCACATCATAATACATAGCTTTCAACCATGGGGGTAGGTTGACTTCCTCTACAAGTTGGCCGTAACCAATAAGGGTGGGTACAGCAGAGCTAGTCCCACTTAATGGCCAATCATATAACATTTTTCATGAAAAGCCAGTAATTAACTTCTACTAACAGAGTTCAGATCACTAGACGACATAATCCAAAAACTTTTCATACTTATACATCATACTGAAATTTCTTATTTTGCATAATATTTCATAATAATAGCATTTCCATTCTTTTCTTTAAATATCATGTTCGAGGAAATTAGTAATGATATCAATATGCTTAAATCATATATACAAAATTTCAAAAACTCACGAACATATCTTTGTCAGAATAATGATTATATGCCAAATCTCTAATGAAAAATCTTTTAATGCATAATATACTTTAAAATAATCTCATGATTTACCAAAAACCCATATAATTTATCCCTTACCTGAAAGTAGAGGAATCGAGAGCCTACAGTCGAAGGAGTTTAGATTTGGGGAACTGGTAATACCTAAACCAAATATCAAAGTTTATTACTTACTATCAATTATTGCTTATCATAAACTTACATATTCATCTCAAAACCTATCTCTTAAAATCAAGAAAGTCCTAATCCCACCTCAATGAGGTTCTCACAAATACAAAATACATTCATCAGACAACATGATGTACTAAATCATAGAGAAACCAATATTTTCACACTAATCTCATATCTCTAGAAGAGCCAACTTTATTTCAGAAAGTTCTTTAAGGTTAGGGCAATAATGCATGCATAAACATAAACTCTTTTAAGCATGGTCATGTAACTATATACATTCATATGGTAACATACAACACGTCAAACAAAACAGCTTCATTAATACAACCGTCGCATGATTTAGAACCCCTCCTTTGAGTATTAAATCTCAAACCAAGTTACACAAAATTAATATATATATATATATATATATATATAAATATCCTTACCTTTATAAAGTTATATCCATCACATTAAAAGAGCATATATGTTCTAATTGCTTTGAGAGAGTGTGAAGAAGAAATAGAATGGAGTCTTGTCTTTCTTTCAAAGTGTGGATCCATGGGTTTGACAAAAGGGACTTAAGAGAGCTTCCTAGCTCTTTCCTTAAGAGAAAAGAGAGTAAAGTTAGAGGTGAGAATTCTAATTTTGCATGGACCGGTGGAAATGGAGAGGCTTCTTGGATGTTTGTCTTGAGAAAAGTCAAGGAAGAAGTGAGGTGGAGATTGGTGATTGCATGACCAGCCAAGTCTTCGTCTTTGGATTTGTCAAATTTTTTGCATTCACACTCACACTTTTCTACAAAGAATAATATCACATTACACACACACACACACACACACACACACACACATATAGATATATATCCTTACCTTTATAAAGTTATATCCATCACATTAAAAGAGCATATATGTTCTAATTGCTTTGAGAGAGTATGAAGAAGAAATAGGAAGGAGTCTTGACTTTCTTTCAAAGTGTAGACCCATGGTTTGACAAAAGGGACTTAAGAGAGCTTCCTAGCTCTTTCCTTAAGAGAAAAGAGAGTAAAGTTAGAGGTGAGAATTCTGATTTTGCATGGACCGGTGGAAATGGAGAGGCTTCTTGGATGTTTGTCTTGAGAAAAGTCAAGGAAGAAGTGAGGTGGAGCTTAGTGATTGTATGACCAGCCAAGTCTTGGTCTTTAGGTTTGTCAACATGCATGAAACTTTGGCATTATGTGAATTCCCATTAGTTGCATGTGGGTGAAATTTCCACTATAACATCTCATGCATCATGCTTAATTAAAACACCAACTATGTATCTAATAACTCAAACCACTTAATACAATTTTGTACATACTTAGTATATATTTAAAATACTGATAGCCATTCAATTATTTATAATCTTTACAATTCTTATTTAATGGTATTATAAAATAATATGTTTATTAAATACTTTTATATTAATTTTAGAAAGTAAGTGGCTTAAAAATAATAATTAACCACTCAAACACATAGTTTAATTATAAAATTGGATTGGGGGTGTTACACATATAATCCATGATAGTACATGTGAAGCTTGTCCACAGGAAGGAGAGAGCTCAGGTCATATTTTTCTGGTCTCGCCCAAAAGCCTGTGAGGTTTGGGTTAGTTCTATAATTTTTTATTCCAGTCCCCCCATAGTGTAGTACCTGATTTTCTTTGATCTTCTGTGTCATGTGATCATGATCAAGAAATGGGACCAAAATTCAAACGATATGTTACCAAAACCCATATTACCAAATAAGCTGTCAAATAAGTTGTCAAAACCCATATTTCAAAGAGATTAAATTCGGTAAGAATGTGGTGTAAAATTCTTTTTTTTTTTTCTCAAAAAAAAAAAAAGCCCTATGTTTTATCCATTCAATCCCAGCATGCCATATTATCTTATTACAAATTTAAGAATAGCCACAATCACACCCAATCAATTCTAGTACCCATATATAAATCCAACCAAATTAAGTGTTTATTGAGATATTTTTAGATGTGATAGAATATATTGAATTTAAAATGATGATATAATAATCTTTTATTAGATGAGGTAAAATATAAATTTTACTCCTCATTCTTACCAAATTCGAACTCTATTTTAAAACCAGCCAATAGGGATTGGTCATTTTCTTTTTTATTTTTTTATAGAAGAAAAATGAATAGGTGTAAATCGAGTCAACTTCTTCCACCTCAGCGAAACAGAATAATACTTTCAAGGCAGTTTGAGCTCAATGGTCCCCAACCCCACGTACAGCGCACTAAAAAAAAAAAAAAAAAAAAAAAAAAATTCAATGGTTATTGAATTGGATCATCCCCAAAGCCGCACTATTCATTTGTTCCCACACGATTAATTTTCGGAATCTTCGACTCATATACTCTGTTCCAACTCACACCTCCCACTTGACTCTCTCTGAGTTCCAAATCGTCGGCAACATTTCCGTCGGCCGATCACCGGAACCCGACCCGTGAAATCATTGGACCATCCATCCACCACCAAACATGGACGACCATGGTGATGCATATGTGCAACTATTCATGGATGAGACCACCTTTTACAACCGCGTTGTGCTTGGGAGTTTCTTGCCAATGAAATTGTGGGACCCACTACCCCACTTCATCCAGACATGGTTCCGCAACTACATTGGTGGAACTTTAGTCTACCTGCTCTCTGGCTTCCTCTGGTGTTTCTACATTTATTATCTCAAGCGCAATGTTTTTGTTCCTAAAGGTATATATGCGTTTTGGTTGTTTGGTTTAATTCACAATTATGTTGCTTTTTTGTTCTTGTGATTTTTAATGTTTTGGTTGTTTGGTTTGGGCTAGTTAACTCTGATATGAGATGGGTTTTGCTTGGTTATTAATTCTTAATCTGTTTTTGTAATGCTTAAACATATAGTAATCTAGATGACTGGAATATGAGATTATGGATGTAATTCTTTGATTTTGATTTCTGATTTCGTATAAATTTTTTTTTTTTTTTTAATTTTTTTTGGGGGTAAATTTCATTACAATAGTTGATTTTTGAAGTTTTTGACTTTGATATCGGCTGGGTTTTGCTCAATCTAAATCTGGGTTCTATTTGAAAGTTAATTGAGGATTGGAAATTTTTTGTCTGCATAATGGTTTCTTCTGAGCTTAGGCACCTTATTATTTATTGATTTACATGCTTTATTTCAATTTGTTTTGCTCTGTTCTAGGCACTGTATTATTTATTTATTTACACCCTGCCTGCATAATTGTGTTTGGATTTTAAAGTTAATCGTTAAGTATCATCAATGACCAGTGTTTGTTTTAGTGTTTTATTTTCAGTTGTGTTGTCAGATGCATTTCTTTTTGGTTGTCAGTTTTGGATCTGAGATGGTCTAGACATTTCAGTTAATTGTAGGGTAAAATAAAAGTCACTGCCTGTATGATTTCATTGTTTCTTCGTTTTTCTTTTGTGTCAATGGGTCTTGTTTGGTTGTCAGTTCAATCTGTGTCTAAAATTTTGCTCTGTCCATGAGTGGATACGTGTCTATTCCATTTGCTGCCACCTGTTTCTGCACCACTACTTTCTTATCACATGATAAGGAACACAATAATTTTTTTATTGAACTCACTAATCCAGTAGCAATCGCCTTTTATGGTGTGTTGAGAGAAAAATAGGGGAATGCTTCCTAAAAAAAAAACCGAAACGAATGAAGGAATGTGTATATTAAACTTTCAGGATTTTAGAAATGATCCATGCATCTTTGATCTCTTGAGAGTAGAAAATTTTGTATCTTGAGTACCATTTTTTCTGCTTCTCTATGGGATCCGGATTAGAGAGTAATTAGACTGGAACATTTTCAATTTAAAATAAAAAGGGTTATTCTTGTGCTGTCAGATTTTCAGCTTTCTCATCAATAAAATTTTCTCTTCCACTAATGTTACTTCCTAAATTAAATGGCTTAAGGATGAATAGAACAATTTTAAGCATAAAGCTTGATAAGTAGACCTCTACTTCTGCCCCTTGCCCTTAGTAAGGCCTAAAAATGTTTGCATTAAGCTTTCATGTCATGGAAATATGTGGAAAATTTCTAATTGTCAAGAAGCTATATATTGAATACTTTCACATTCAATGCACAACTTTGAGGGCTTCTGTTAATGTAACGTGCTGAATATCTGTTATTACTTGTAACTGTTTTTATGCAATGTTATCTATCGTGGAATTAACAATTGATTAAATAGTCATAGATGTGTCATAATACTGTCTGAACTAATACTTTAAAGTTTGGAAGGAGCAAGAGGATAAAGGGAGGAAACTGACGGGAGAAGGGAGTAGATACCCTTCCCCTTTTTTGGTTGCAGAGTGGAATGGAGAGAAGATAATTTATCATGTTCATTGACAATTATAGAGAGAGAAGTTTTAAGTGCTGGCTTGATAATTAACATTATGATAATTTTTTTTGATATATCAATAGTCTGGGGTGAGGGGATTTGAATCTTGGATGTCCCGGTTGGAAACTGTAGGAGGTGCCAACTAGTTAAACTTACCAGTCTCTTGGCAACACTATGATAAATTGTTAAGGTGTAAAGTACTGAAAATTCATTAAAGTAGGTATCCCTTACCTTCGAATTCTCCCAATTTGAGGACATTAGAAAAGTAAACTTTGAGGGGGTATGGTACCCCTCCCAACTCCCTTCAAATCCTCTCTGCCTCCTCCCCGCTATGTATATATACATATATATATATATATATATATATATTTAAAGAAAAAATCTGAAGAGGGAGAAGGTGAGTCACCCACCTCTTGCCCTCTCCTTCCCTTTTCTCCCCCTCTTTCCAAAGGCATTTCTACAAGGCATGCTTAAATATAGCTTGTAATGTGCATTTAACTTTGTCTTGTTTTGATTTTCGTTCCCTGTTGATTCCTTTGTGTTGCATAAGTTCAGGATAATGCTGTCTGAACTTAACTAACTCTAGATAGTTTATGAAACATTGAATTGATCTATTATATTTTTAACACCTAAGTAGTTGCTGTTTAATTCTTGAAAGTTCAGCTGATAATTGTTCTCCATTGTATGTTGATATTTTTATAAGAGAATCTCTTCCATCTGGGCCCATGTTAACATCTTTGTTGGATATGTTGAATACCCTTCCTGCAGATGCCATTCCATCTAATAAGGCCATGCTCTTGCAAATGTATGTCGCTATGAAAGCCATGCCATGGTACTGTGCTCTTCCAACTCTTTCTGAGTACATGGTTGAAAATGGCTGGACAAGATGCTTTTCAAGAATTAGAGATGTAGGTTGGCCTGCCTACTTTGTTTATTTAGCAATTTATCTTGTAATTGTGGAATTTGGAATTTATTGGATGCATAGGGAGCTGCACGACATAAAGCCTCTGTATAAGTATCTTCATGCTACCCATCATATCTACAACAAACAGAATACTCTTTCTCCATTTGCTGGTAAGTTCTCAAATTTACTAAATTCAATCTCCATGGTTTTATCTCTAGTTGGCTGGTCTTGGATTTTGGATGCTTGTATGTGTAATCTTTGCCTTTTAAGATTTACCTAAGCTGACATAGATGTTGCACGTTTATGTATAAGAAGTATCATGTCAGAAACATCTAATCCTGAAAATAATTTACATATCAGAACAGGGTGCAACTGGTACTGCTGAACTCTGAAAAGAATGTTAAGGGAGGTCCTAGGATATATCCTTTCTTGCTTAAAATAATTTTGTAGTGGAATTATTTTCCAGGGTGAGCATTTAAAGTATTCACTTGGTGCATATAATTCTCTTTTGGGTGAAATGATGATTCACCCCCAAATACTAGCTATGGCAGCAGGAACTATGTTGAATATAACTCCGGCATTTATGGAAAAAGTCATTCAACATACATGGATATGATCATACTACACACATATTGTCCTGCAAAAGAAAATTTAGGAAAAAAAAGATCTGGGGATTTGTAAAGATGCCATTATAAGTTATGCCTATTCTCTAAATAAAATCATCATTGGATCTCATTTACTGAATTCGACCATGACTATGAACATCTCTATACCAAATAGCCTTTCTCTAATGTAAAGTTCCCATCCTACCAAAAGTGTGATAAACCATGTTTTGCCCATTAGGTGATTCTCTACCAGATTTTTGACACAAACATATAGGGAATGAGGATGAGAAGCAGACTGCACTCAAGCCATAGGATCCACGTGAAATGTGTGCTATCTAATTTCTAAAGTCATCTTTCTTTTTGTTTCAATATATATGTATATATATATATATATATATAGAGAGAGAGAGAGAGATATGGGTTCGAGTTACACCTAGTGTAACTTTGATAAAGTTACACCTTTTTTACACCATAGATTTTTAAAAGATCTAATGGTTGAAAAAATATCATTAAATGCTATTACTTTCCATCTGATAACCTAATTAATCCCACTATTTTTCTCTCTCCCCTTATTTATTGCTTTCCACTTATTAAAAGGCACACCACACACCACCATTTTCAAGAACCAGCAAAACACAAACTCATCTACAGAAGAGCACCTTGCCATTGCACGGTACACTAGAAATTTGTTAGGTTGGCACTGTTTGCAATTCAAGCATTTTAGAGCAGTTTTCCTACCAAACTTAATTACCATATATCTATAAGAGTTTCTAAAGAGTTTTACTTTAGAAAGAATCCAAAAAAAAGTTAACTTAAATTTTAATTTATTTTTAATGATTCCTGATCTTTCTTCTATTCAACTCATCTTTTCTGTTCGTAAAAAAAAAAAAAAAAAAAAAAAATGCTCTAGCTAAGTTACTCACATTTTTTGCCTCACCTGTTTAAACTATGCGTGGATCATTTTATTCTGTGAAGATTGAAGAAAGTTCAGGAATCATTAAACAATTTTTTAAAATTTAACTTAACTTTTTTTTGGATTCTTTCTAAAGTAAAACTCTTTAGAAACTCTAATAGATATATGGTAATTAAGTTTGGTAGGAAAACTGCTCTAAAATGCTTGATTTGCAAATAGTGCCAACCTAACAAATTTCTAGCGTACCTAGCAATTGTTTCTTTGCTGAAACTCCCACTTTGGCAATGGCAAGGTACTCTTCTGTAGATGAGTTTGTGTTTTGTAGGTTCTTGAAAATGGTGGTGTGGTGTGCTTTTTATAAGCGGAAAGCAATAAATAAGGGGAGAGAGAAAAATATTGTGGTAGTAATTAGATTATCAGATGGAAAGTAATAGCATTTAATAATATTTTTTTAACCATTAGATCTTTTAAAAATATACAGTATAAAAAATGTGTAACTTTATAAAAGTTACACCAGGTGTAACTTTATAAAAGTTACACCAGGTGTAACTTGAACCCATCTCACACACACACACACACATATATATATGGCTGTCATGGTTGAATTGTGTTGCTTTGTTCTTAGTTTCCATTTGCAGGCGTAAGTATGCTACAACCTCATACCTGGCTCAATTGCTACATATGTCCCTTTTTCTTTACTGAAACGTTTCTTTCTACAAAGATATGATAATATGATTCATTAAAAGAACGTATTCTTGAAGCTGCATAATGCATATTTTTATTCTTTAGTTGTATAAAAGCTTATTGGATTTACTGGCTTTCATCTTGGTTCTCGTCTTTTTCTTTTTGGGGGAGAGGGGATGGGAGGGGGGACCCAGATCAAATCTGTGACACAGAAGATAGGGGAGAAAGGGGGCGGGGGGAATTACGTGCCATCAAGCTAGAAGCCCATTGGCATTGGTTCTCATGTTTGTTACATGACATTGATATTGTATTCTTTGGTTTATACTTGATGCAACAGTATGGTTTCCTTTTGGCCATGTTTCTCTTGGACTGACATCCATTATCATTTCTTCACTTTACTTTTGGAAAACTAAAGGGGGTGGGGTTTACCTAATTTTGGGCTAGTAGGAGAGGATTTCTAAAATTTTATAGGGTGTTATATGATTACCTGCAGTCTCATTCAATTTTCCATGCAATCAAGTTTGGGTGGGGACCAAGTATATTATTTTACTGAAGGGAAGTGCTCCATTTGGTTTGACACTGAATTCTGAGTTGTAATGCTCCGCCGAGGGAAGCTTAGAATTAGGCTGTGTCAGTTTGACTAATTCAAGTTGCTTCCTGTTTTGGCTCAAAGAAAATTTAGGACCACAACTTTTTCTGCCATGACTTTGCCAGCGATGGAGAAAAAGTGGTGGGTCAATGTAAAAGTGATAGGCATCTACTCGTAGTCTACCACATCAGAGTTGTGGCAAAAGTTGTGGTCTTAGGAGAACTATCTAGCTCAGCTCAAGCTCGAGTTGAACTTGGGTAAGTAGAGTTGCACTTGGCTTTTCCATGGGCTCATCAGGGAACTTTTCCATCTTTGATTAGTCATAGAAGAAAAAGATACTTTCAAGTTAAAACAGATTTGGTAAACCCTAATTGAAACGTCAAATTAACGTTAAGGTGTATGTGTGCATTTGATAGCTGTTTATTTTTTATTTAAGAAGTGCACATTTGGTTATTGTTAGGACTTAGGAATTTTGGATTTTGAAGGATTTTGTGAAAGAAAGAGAAGCCATGTTGGTGAAGGTGGACATAGAAATCTGTAGGTGACCACAGTGGGTTCTTTTTTTTTTTTTTTTTTTAATTCTCTCTCACTTATCAGGCACAAAGTTTAGGTCACTTTAATATGCATTGGCCATTACTTATTCTTGGTTGGCTTCAATGGTTAATGATTTTTGTGGTCTATCAATTGGGCAGACCCCAGCCTATTTCAGTAATAAATTCCCCAAAAAAGAAAAGAAATAAAGAATCAGTGTCCTTGGTACTTTCTAAGAATCAAACTTTAAAATGAAGACAGTTCTCAATATGAGATGACTCTTCTAGGCCAAATGAAAATTTCTAGTCTTCATGGAGTTTGATTAAAGTGTAGGATTTTCTTATTTGCTTCCAAGGCCAAAATAAGAACAGGTAGTAGACGGCTATATACACTGTTCGGCAAAGTATATGAAGCATGGCTCTATCTTTAATCTGACATTATTGTTTATTGGTTCACCTTTCTAAGCAATAAGCTCCCCAAAATTTTCTATGTTATGTATAACGTTCATATACTTTAAATATTCAGCCTTATTATTAGAAGGTTGCATTTGTAATGTCTTATTTAACTACATGAACTGATGACTATGACTTATCTGTTATGTCAGGTTTGGCCTTTCACCCACTTGACGGAATATTGCAGGCTGTACCACATGTCATAGCACTATTTCTTGTACCAACCCATTTTACATCACACATAGCATTGCTATTCCTCGAGGCTATATGGACAGCAAACATTCATGATTGCATACATGCCAAAGCATGGCCTGTCATGGGTGCTGGCTACCACACCATTCATCATACTACATACCGTCATAACTACGGCCATTATACTATATGGATGGATTGGATGTTTGGCACTCTTCGTGATCCGAAGGATGATGAATCCAAGGTCATGTGATGCTCTTGCCTTTGTTCCTGATTGGTCCTTCAGTTATTCAACTTCAAAATGTATTCGGATTGCTTTCTTGTATGCTGTCTTTGTATGTAAGTCATGTTGGTTACTAGTTTCTCTTATATCCCATGACTAGAGAATATTTGAGATATGTTTTTATCTCAGGTAGAACTCATTCTCACAAACCCATGTACTCTTCAAAAAATGGAGGTGTAGCAATGGATAAGCTAGGTTTGCTCTTAAAATGTTATTTTCCCTTCTTCTTCTCCTTACATGTGCTTCATTAGGCCCCCAAATGCTCTAGAGATGCATGCATATCTAGAATGCCTGTAACTCTTGGAGGTCAGGTACCAGTTGTAAAGGTTCGATTGCCTTATATTTCACAAAAAGGTTTTAGTTAAACGTCTAGAATCTACACGACTATGTAGTGTCATCAGCTTTACAAAAATTCTTGCTGGCACAAGCTTTCCTTAGGGCTTGTAATCTGAAAATTTCTGGCATGTGCATCATGGAACGGGTGGGAGATTGATGTATATGCAATTGCTTTGTTCAAATAGACTTTCCTTGCATCCCTGACCTGAGCTGCGGTGGGTCTCTTTATTTTTGATGATCTGGATAAAACTTTTATTGTAAACAAAAAACCCAACGGGTTACAAAGGAGTGCCACAGACAGTGGCTTGCTCCAAGAGAATTATATCAGAGAAACTAGAACTAGCTGAGCCCAAAACAAAACAACTAGCTAATCTATTGGACAAAGACCATAAAGCCAGGACGTGAGCAGCCATGTTAGCTTCTCTAGGAGTCCATTTAAACTTGTTTAATTTGTTTTTTGGTTAAGAGGTTACTGCAATAATATTAACTAGCCATAAAAGATGTTCTGGCTGAAAGCCTGAGTATACAAACCATCAGCATCCGCATTTAAAATATTACATAAGTCATCATTGGGCGGTGCATTAAGTACAACAAAATTTCTAGAAAAAGAACAGCCCGTTCTAGCAAGGTTATCGGCACATCTATTCGCCTCCTTAAACACATGGGTGACCTTGACATGCTGGAACTGCTCCAGGAGGTACCTGCCGTCATTGAGCAGAGCAATACATGAGTTATTAATAGCTTTCTTAGACAGCACAAGATTTACAACTTGGGCATCTAATTCAACATGCAGATGGTTAATGTCAAGTTGGGCTGCAAGCATCAGCCCATCCCTCAAGGCCCAAAATTTAGCAGCCACACTTGTACCCTGCCCAATATTCCTCATGTAACCCTTAACCCACTTCCCATCATGGTCACGGATGAGACCGCCCCCACTAGCATGTCCCGGATTTCCCTGCGACGCCCCATCAGAATTCAACTTGAACCACCCTTGATCTGGTTTGTTCCAGCAGATTGGGTTGACAGTGCAGTGCCTAATTTTTTGCCTCTTGCTCACACAATAGAAGAATTCACGTGCTAGCTGGATACACATCAAGTGTAGGTTGGGATTGACAGGGGCATTTTCAAAAACTACATTATTTCTATGCCTCCATAAGCACCAGATAGCAAATGGAATTGATTTTTTTTTGGCGCTAGAGAAAGGGGACTCGTTTAATTCTAATAGTCTGATAGATATGTCTCATGCCAGTTTTGATATATGATATATAATATGTCAATGTACTTGCTATGCAACGTAAGAATATTTTTGGAGTAGATGGAGGAGGATGGGAGAGTAAAGGGAATGGTGGTTATAATATATTAAAATATTGCACATTTTAGCCAGTGTTCATTCTCCTCTCTTCAATCTCCCTCCATCCAAACGAAGGTAAATTACGAGCTAGGTTATCTATACTGCTTAATTACTTCTCAATGCTTGGAGCAAAGCATAAATCAAACTACTTCGTAATGCATTTTCTTCTTCTTAAAACTACTACTTATTAATGCATGTAAAACTAAAGTACAATTTTGGTGATGGCACGATGGCATTTGTTTTGTCTATAACAAAGTTATGTGCAAATATCCATCACTTATAAATAGATTCACTATGGCACTATGGGCACTTGATAAAAAAAATGAAAAGTAATCTTATCACTATATATATGTAAGCAAGTTGTGACAATGTGTGTGTATTTTGTACTTTTCTAACATCCAATAAATTTTACATATTTGAGTTTATGCTTACCATAAGATTTGGCATCTTAATCCTAGTTAGATGATTGAGTTGAAACTCAACACTATAACAAGGAAATTATCTCGATTTGGAAGGAACAATCTCTCCTTCCTATAATTAGTCTTTTCATTTAAGGACCTCACAGAAGTAGAAATTTATCCGAGAAGGATTATGTGTCGTTAAATATTAATAATTTGTCACACTTGACCAAGGCACAATTCTTTTTCCAAGAGCCTTGTAATGACGGTCCAATTCTCCTAACAAGGGGAGCTGGGTTTGAATTCTTCTACCCTGCTTATTGAAAGAACTAGGTAAAAAAAAAAAGGTTTGTATGTTGTGACTTGGAACAAACCTTTCTTCGTAGAAAAAGGAAATATCAATTTCTTCTTATAACCCATCTATGAATAATAATATTTAATCAGTAATATTAGGTTGCTCCCTTCTACCCATTTCCCCCTCCCCCCCCACCCCCCAAAAAAAAGTAGAGCCAAAAGAGGAAAAAAAAAACACTATTTTATCCAAATTATTCATTACCACTTGAACTTCCATCACTTATTTATTGCATTTTTTTTTGTGTGCACCTATTTTATTAGTTTTTATTTAAATTGATATAGAGCAATTGTAACCAATTACTATGTCAATAATTACTAAATTTAATATTTAAATATTTTCCAAGCAATTTTAATTGAAGAATGAGAAGATTGGATTAGTCCAATTAAATAAATCTCTCTCTTTTAAGAGGAAATAAAAACCAGTCCTTATCCACTTGCCATTGCTTTATTTAAAAAATCATGTGACTTATATAAATCCCTTAATAAGTTTATTTAAATAAAGAAACATAACCACCACCACTTCTAGGTGAGTTGGTACCCGGTTATGTAAGTGACCTATTGCTTGGGGGTTCAAGCCCCCACATTTACCTAGCAAAAATAAAAAACATAGATGATGATTTAAACTGTCATTATATAAGTTGGAAAAAACTCTACTCAAGACCATTAAATGAGGATAATTTATTTCAATATATACACATGGTCATATAACTACTAATCAATTCAAAAATCATTGTGGGTTTCAATGATTATGGAGCCTTTTAGAAATTATCAATTTATAAGAAAAAATTTATGTGTATAGGTTCGGATGGTCATGTGGTTGTCCTCCCCTAATATTGAGAATAATGACTTTTAATATTTTTATCTTCACCTCAAAAGAAGCAAAAAGAGGTCTTAGCTATTTTATTTTAGTTTTTTTAACTTCTTTGTATACATACAATTTTTTAAAATACTGTTATTTTTCTGTACATTGTATATAAAAGAAATATAAAAGAAAAGAGACTTACTTATTAGAGATGAAAGAAAAAAATGCAAATCAGACTTCAAAAAAGAAAAAATCCAATAGCCGAACAAAATATCCATTCCAACGACCCTGATATTACATGGACATTTATGATAAGAAAGTGAAAAAAGAAAAAAAGTGCCACCAAAATCAGTCTTCTCAATTCTGCTAAAACTTTTACTCACTCTCACAGTCACTCACTCAGTCATGCCTACAATTCTCTTCCTCTCTTCCACTCCCCATTTCCCCTCCCAATATTCTCACCTCACCGTCTCATCCTCCTTAAACCCAAAACCTCCCAAAACCCATAACCCCACTCACTCCTCCAAATCCAATACCCCAACCCCAACCACCACAAACCCAGAATTCTCTGTTTCCTCAAACCCACTTTCACAATCCAATGCCACCGTTAAAGTTCCCACACCTCCATGGATGAAGGGTCCCCTTCTTCTTCAACCCCATGAAGTTCTCGACCTCTCCAAACTCCACACCAAGAAGAGCTCTAACAATGAAAGAGTGGAAAAGTCTGATAAGGCCCTGACTGAGAAAGTTGGTGTCAGAGGCAAGAGAGCGGTGGGAAAGATCGTAAGGCAAATTGAAAAGCTTCAAAAAAACGATCTTTCTGAAGAAACCCAGATGGGTTCTGGTGAGTTTGGGCTTGAAGTGTGTTTGGAAGGGCTTGGAGAAGATGGTAGTAGTGGTGAGAGAGTTATAGAGAAAATGCCATGGGAGAAGGATGTGGAAAAGTTAGTTTTTCGGAGGATGAAGAAGGAAAAGGTGGTAACTGCTGCGGAATTGAGGCTTGACAAGGCCTTGCTTGAGAGGTTGAGAGGTGAGGCCGCTAAGATGAGGAAATGGGTGAAGGTGAAGAAAGCTGGTGTCACTCAAGGTGTGGTTGATGAGGTTAGACTGCTTTGGAGGAGGAATGAGCTTGTTATGCTGAAGTTCGATGTCCCTTTGTGCAGGAATATGGATAGAGCTCAAGAAATCGTTGAGGTTCGGTTCATGTTTTCGTTTTGTTTTGTTTTTTTTTTTTTGGGGAACGAAATTGTACTTGTTAATTCTTTGTTTTTAAGGGGACTTATTGAAACGGGTCATATAGTTGTTAGATAATTGAAGTAGGATATTTCTAATAGCATGAAGATTACTACTTATTTATGTAACAATAGAAGATAGCTGTTGTGATTTAGAATTGTCTGCGATGCTTATAAGCTGGAATTCAACTACTAATTAGGGTCAGCCGGGGCCATTTTGCCAACTACCAAAAATTCTTTGGTTTTTGCAAATTATCCCCTGATTGTTCTTCAACACAAACAAGTGCTTTGCTTTTAAAATTAATCTTTTTTCTACTACTTTGACTGTCTTTTTGTTTAAATATTACTTATGTTCTGTAGATTGACCATATAATTGTGAATGTTTCCATTTGACTGCTTTAAGATGTTTAATTTTCTGGTATTTTTTGTACTACTTATGATGCTTTCTTGATAGGTTGAAATTTCTAATTATTTGTCATGCTACTTCTCTTATTAAATTATTATTTTCTTCATTCTTGTATAATGTTTGTTTGTTTGTTTTTTTTTTTTTTTTTTTTTGCTGAATACGTTTGTTTTTTTTATTTATTTTATTATTCCGATAGTTGTCCTTGTAATTCATTTCTTAATATACAGACCAAGACTGGAGGTTTGGTTGTTTGGAGTAAGAAAGATAATCTTGTTGTATACCGAGGATGCAATTATCAGTTAACTCCGAAGAAATTTCTAAACACTCGTGCATGGCTTGCTGGCAGTCAAGAAATGCCTCTCTACAAAATGGGTCAGCCACAGTTGGAAAGAAACTCTGATACTTTTCAAGTTAACTCCGATGAAAGTGCTGTAGTTGAAAAGATTTGCGGAAAGGACAGTAAGAGAGAGACTTTGCATAGTAGCATCTTTTTAAATGAAGATTTGAATTGCCAAGCAGTATGCGGATCACTTTATGAGAGGGAAATGGACAGGTTGTTGGATGGCTTGGGACCTCGCTTCATTGACTGGTGGATGCGCAAACCTTTGCCAATAGATGCGGACTTACTTCCTGAAGTGGTTCCTGGATTTAGGCCACCATTTAGGCTTTGTCCACCACATACTAGAGCAAAGTTGACAGATGAGGATTTGACATCCTTGAGGAAGCTTGCTCGCGCTTTACCTACTCATTTTGTCCTTGGTATGACCTTGTCTGTTGTCATATTTCAGTTTTGCCCCGAACATATAATTTTCAGGAAACATAGTAACAATATAATATCTACATATAAAAAAAACTAGGACAAGAAGAGAAGCAAAATATACTTATCAATAAAGGAAGAGAAACTATACCCCTAGATGAAGTCCATGAAAGCATTGCATAAGGTTGGATATTTATGGACTATAAAGAGACTTTTTTGTGTATGATGGTCACTATTATTATTATTTCTTTTAAGATCAGATATAAATTTTTGGATACAACTGTACTATGGTATCAATATTATGTAATTGTTTGTGATTCTCTCAATCTTTGTAATTATTTTATTTCATTGTGAGAAATGACTTTTTGGACACATCTAGAGACCACTAAATTTCCTTTGATATTTAAGATCTATCTTTTAGGGTGAAGGGGTACATTAAAGTTGACTGAGGTATGGTATACAGATTTTATTATTTTGGTTAGATGACCCTAAGAGGAAGTGGGTTAAAATGAGAAACCTTTGATTTTTAGAGTTTGAACTGAAATTAAACAAACCTATAGTGCTCCCACTCATTAAAGCTTCTTGTTTCAAGACAAAAATGTAAAAAATAAAAATTAAGAAGTAAAATGCTTCTTGTTTCCCCTCTTGAACACCTTCTCCTTGGGATTTCTGTTGGGAATTTTCCATAACTGCAATAGGTGGGTAATTTAGTATTGTTGCTTCTAAAGGAATAGAAAGAATATAGAATCTGTCATTCACATGAAGTGAAGTTTTCTTTTTCACATTAAGTCTACATGGTACTTGAGCTTAAAATTTAGCCTGTAATGGTTAAATTTATAATGATTGGCTCTCAAATTAATCACAACTTCACCACACAAAAAAAAAACCTCATAGGCTAACTAGAATACCGGAAAATTCTTATGTAATGTTTTTTGAAATATGATTTTTGTGTGGAATGGGTTTAAAACCTTTTAATATGACCAGATTCTTGTCATGTGTTGGTGCCTTTTAATCAAACCCTATTAGGGAAATGACTTTGGAGGTATGGCCATGAAACCTCGCATCTGTGGCATAGGGTCATTGCCATGAAATATGGGGAAGGAATAGGGGGTTGGAGCATTGGAGCTTGTAGTAGGGCTTATGGTTGTGGGTTATGGCAGAGTATTAGTGAAGGGTGGGAAACTTTTGCGAAGCATGTCTCTTTTGTGATGGGGGATGGTTCTCGTATTCTTTTTTGGCATTATAAGTGGACTGGTGATGTTCCTCTCAAAATTCTTTATCCTCAGTTATTTTTGTGTTTAGCTAATAAGGAGGCTTGTATTTCTGAGGTGTTAAGCCCTCCAGTGGGTGATAATGACAGAGTGTGGAGCTTAAGTTTTCACAGGGACTTCAATGATTGGGAGTTGGCGGCTTCCTACTCCTTTCTAATTTCTTCCAAACCCGTCTTCCTAGGGATGGAGGGTGTGACAGGCTTTGTTGGGATCTTAATGGCAATGGGAAGTTTGATACTCAGTCCTTTTAGCATAAGATTCGGAACACAGCTCCTTCCACTTTCCCTTGGAAAGGAATTTGGATAGTTAAGGTTCCTAAAAGGGTGGCTTTTTTTATGTGGACAGCAGCCCATTGTCAGATTCTAACTTTGGATAATCTTATGTTTTGTGGTCGCCTTTTGGCAAATCGTTGTTGTTTGTGCTGTAGCAACGCAGAATCGGTGGATCACCTGTTACTGTTTTGTCCGATAGCTCATTCTTTGTAGATGTATATGCTTCGGTTCTTTGGGATTGAATGGGTCATGCTAAGTTCAGTTGTGGACTTATTATTTTGCTGGTATCATTGGCTGGGGAAGCATAGCTCTGATATTTGAGATTTGGTTTCAGGTTGTTTAATGTGGATTATTTGGACTGAACGGAATCGGCGGTCTTTTGAAGATGAGGGGAAAACTGTGGTTCAGTTATTAGAGTATTGCCAGCGGACCCTCTTTGATTGGTCTCGATGTTGGGGTTGTTCGGATTGTTCTACCCTTTTGGATTTTCTTTCATCTATTAGAATAGATTAGGGGCTGCTTCTATTTTTTTGTTTCTTTTTTTCCTTTGTTCACTACCGTGAACTCTTTGTGCTTCTCTTGTTTTTCTTTTATTAATAATATTCTCTTCTTACTTATCAAAAAAAGTGTTTGGTCATGTTAGGTGTGTTTTGGATATTTTCAATGTAACAAAGTGGTGGATTCCTATGTGGCATCTGCAACTTTTCAAGCATACTCAGAGTTCCTAATTTAGTATAATGCTGCAATGAATGAGATAAGTAATCTCATCTGTGCGTTAGACAGGACATTATCTAAAGTACCTTGGGTTAAATTTTTTAGCAATAATGGCTAATTGTATCCTGTTCATTGTGTTCAATGTGTTCACCCTTAAACTGAGCACTAGTGAAGAGTCCAGACTCAGGGACAAGGAATATAGTCTCTCTACACATGATGGCCGTATAAATGAATCACCTGAATTTATCCTTTCCTCTGAAAATATCTTGTAGACTTTATTGATGTCATTTCAGAAGCATGCACTTGAATATCAATATGACACTTATGTACCTGAGTATATGGATTTACAATTCTGTATCATAACAACTTTAATCTTTTGTAATTGTACCATAATAATATAAATTGCAGTAAGCATTATATAATGCATCCCCAGAAAAAGTAGTCTTCAAAAATAATAAAACATATATTAATATTTAACAAAGTAGAGAATGATCATCATGGGTCTATTTTAGGCACAAAATTTAAACATCATAAAGAATATTTTTCAATTTTGAATCTGTTTATCATGCTAGATATTCTTTGCTATGCTAGCTGGCGTGTGTCATCAAGACTTTAATTCCAGCTTTCCTCTGATTTTTGAAGGGAGAAATAGAAAACTTCAAGGCTTGGCTGTGGCTATCTTAAAACTTTGGGAAAAAAGTCTTATAGTGAAGATTGCTCTGAAGTGGGGAGTCCCAAATACAAACAATGAGGAAATGGCGTTTGAACTCAAGGCAAGTTTGATAGAATATAGACTTTTGGGCTGTAGATATGTGAGGTCTATGACATGCCAGTATTTGTTTTGTTTCTTATATAAAAGTGTAAAGTCTACCTATATTGATCATTCACAAGCTTTGACCGTCCATGTCATCTCAAAGTGACAGTAGGGGCAAATAAATGGCCCACCTTTTGAGGCAAGGTTGCCCACCCCTTGTTCTCCCTAATGAATATCAACCTGATCCAACTACGATAGCTTCTGATCCATGTCACTTGTGCTTATATCACCACATCACTGCCGCAGTGGATGTGGTAGCTGCTAGAATAATTCTTCATTGATCTGAGCACAAGAACACCTGTATTGATGGCTGTTATACCTGGATTTAGAAGTTTGGTTTCTGGAAGGATCATGGGGGTAGGCTTTGATGCTTCAAAGGTGAAGCCAAGCGTGCCTATGCACATACATGCATAACCTATGTTTGTGATGCTATCTATTCCTGCTTGTGCATTATTTCCATGGATATATATTTATTTGAACATTAATTATGATTGCAGATTCTTACAGGTGGGGTTCTTTTGTTGCGTAATAAGTTTCTGATAATACTTTATAGAGGAAAGGACTTCCTTCCTGGAAGAGTAGCAAATTTAGTATCGGAGAGAGAAACTAAGCTCAAAGGATTCCAACTTCATGAAGAAGGTGCACGTCTTAAAGCGATTGAAACTATTTGTTTAGATAATGGCCCAACAGAAAACACTAGTATGTCTGGAACTTTATCAGAATTCCAGGATATCCAAACAGAGTTCAGGGACCTGAAAAATGGAAATTCAGATGTTGAAATTAAATGTGAAGCTGAAAAACAAAGATTAGAGAGTGAGCTAAGAAAGCAAGAGCACAAGCTTTTTATTGTAAGGGTCAATTATGGACTTGGACTTCCCTTAATCTTATTTCATTGCACTGTTTGTGAAATATGTGTTGTGGATTTGGCAGCTTAACATAAAGATTGATAAGTCAATGAAGGAGTTATCAAAGTTGAATGCTGCATGGGCACCAGCAGAGCAGGATGCAGACCAGGAAATGATGACAGAAGAAGAGAGACTGTGTTTCCAGAAGATAGGACTGAAGATGGATAGTTGTTTAGTTCTTGGTAATGAAAATCTTACTTGTCTAGTTGTGTAATAGCTCTATCCCGTATCCTTTATTTCTATAGAAGGCAGTATTCTTGGTTAGGTATTTAAGTTCTAAACTATTGATTGGTCCAATGTCAAAATTGGAAATGAATTTACTCTTAATGTATTGGGTGATAATAATTTCTGCAGAAATTTATTTTTGGCACGATATAACCTAATAATTAGTTGCCTAAAAAATGTGTTTCATGATTAAAAGGAGTTTAAGTTTTTGTTTTCATTTGTTTCTTGCCCAAGCATGCTGCATCCTAGTTGTTTCCTTTCAATTTGTATCCTCTGTTATGTTATTGATGTTCCTCTTTTTTATTCTTACATATCAATAAAAAAAATTGTATTCTCTGTTACAGATTGATTAAATGGCAGACACATTATTTTCTACTATGTGATTGTATTTTCATGAGTAACCCTGTCAGCTCTTTTGGTATCTTGTTACTTTTATTTAATTTTTTTGAGACACACACGCAAACAACTTTTAAGAGAGGATAAGACAAATTATACTGCACAGAACACACTTTCTTAAACAATGTGGGATAATTATCCTTTGTTTTTAGAAACAAACACACACACACACAAGGGAGAGGAAATGAGGTTCTAACACAAAGACACACTGCAAACTCCACTCAAAAGCCATGGTAATTTTTATGGGAGGGGGCAAGTTATACTGCACACAACACACTTTCTTAAGCAGTGTGGGATAATTACCCTTTTTTATTAAGTTATGTTTTAACATCTGAAATCAACATCCTGTGCTCAGTAGTTATTTCTTAATGAAGTGATTAAATAGCAGTAATAAGTTATTTTCTACTTTATTTTATTTTTGATGAGTAACCTTGTCAATTCTTGTATCTTGTTACGTATATATTAATTTACTCAAATTTTAAGATCTGAATTCAATATCCTGAGCTTAGTAATTGCTTCTGTTTATAGTGTACTCCTGAGCACATGGGCCTTTCTGCTCTTCTTCTTATTTTTGGTCAGTGGATCTTCCTCTTGTTTTGGGGCTATAATTTAGGGGCAGAAATGTCAACTCTCTCAGCGAATGCTATTCTAAATTGATCTGCATATTTTGATGGCATTACTTGAATTTGCAGCTATTATGGAAATCAATCTGTAAAATATGACTTAAAGCCTATTTGAGGAACTTCACAACATTAAATTTTGTCTTGCATATGCTCTACAGATTTGGCTGACTATTCTTAGTCAATCCCACTGACTTATTTACATATCCCAACTATAGCTGGGTGCTTGTCTGACTGTCTGGTTTTATCAAGAGTGTAGAGATGAAAAAGTCCTACTTACTGCCATAACTTTGCCTTGGACCAAATGGTTCTTAAAGGAAGTAATGAAGGGACATAAAAATTCTTTCCGGAAATGATTTCAGAAGCAGTAGTCTTAGCTGCTGCCTATTTTTTTAAAGTTATTTTTGCTGTTCACACATATTTTTGTTTTATGTTGGCTTCAGGTAGGCGTGGGGTCTTTGATGGTGTTATAGAAGGCCTGCATCAACACTGGAAATACAGAGAAGTAGTCAAGGTGATTACAATGCAGAGATTGTTTCATCAGGTCATTTACACTGCTAAACTGCTTGAAGCAGAAAGTGGTGGAATTCTTGTTTCAGTGGACAAGCGAAAAGAAGGTCATGCTATAATTATTTACCGTGGGAAAAACTACCGACGGCCTCTAAAACCAGAGCACAAGAATCTTCTGACTAAGAGAAAAGCATTACATAGATCCATTGAGATGCAGAGACTTGGAGTAAGTCAATTTCTTATTTTGTTCCTACTTCATCATCTCCAGGTTCCGTAAGAATATATATTTCAATCCATATATATCATCATGTGGTTAGAGACTATGATTTGAAAATTTTCCACCCCTTTTTGTCTCAGTCGCTGAAGTATTTTGCTTACGAGAGACAGCGGGCAATCACAGATTTGAAACTCAAATTGGTAATCTTGAAACTTTAGCTTATACTTGCATCTTTCTTAAGTAGTTTATCATGAGCGTGGTAACATCCTAATTGAAGCAAGCTTTCAGCCTTTTCTTGTTGACCATTTTAAAACTGTATACCACATTATCTACTTACTCAAACCTGCTACATTTGTTTCTGTGACTGTCTAATTGGTGAATACTGCAACTAGAATCTTGGTTTCATTTTTTAGCTAATGAGTTTGCAGGCAGAGCTGCAGGATAGCAGGTTGGTCGATCAAGGAGAATGTTAAGTTTTACAAAACCTTAGGTAATGGATTTATCATGCCATGATTCCTCTTAAAACGTTCATCTTGTTTGGGAGATGAAGGATGTGGACGTGCCATTGGAGGGGAATTCCCCATCTGCTACTCACCAAATTACTTTGCAAGTAAGGCTTTAGGTGGAACTCAGATAGTTTCCTTATAGACATGTTATCCTGTTACTTGATATCCCTATGCTATGAAGTTGAGGCAAATTTTAATTTTTATATTATGATTTATGAGTAAAATACTAAATTCAGTCATTTTAGATTTGCATCATTGTACAAGGAGCACTTCTTCCTTGGTTTAAGAACGATTTGGGTACCGTGGGCCTGAATTTGTGACAAGATTTCTCTAAAAATTGATGTGAAGGACTGTCAAGGTGTAAGCTAAATTCAGAAGGTGAGCCCCAAATATATGTGTGCCTCAAGGGCATCAATTATAGGCAAGTTTCCCTCTGGTTAGGTGCTACATTAGCATTCATCCAAACATATTGAGCCTCACCACTTGATTTGACTTAATGAGTCATTAAAACTGGCATATTGGAACTGAAAATTCATCTAGATTGGCTTTAGGATAGGCATTCTGAATGTGTCATATGAACGGTTTTTAGTTAATAATGTGTCATATGAACTCCTGCAACATAGATAGGTGTTTTCACCGTTGGTTGTATCACTGTATGATGAATTAAGCCAGAGCATCTATAAGTTAACTTGCTTGAAATATTCTCTCAAATAGGACTGAATAGATAATTTTGGGAATTAGTATTGCATATTCATGTGGCTAGTGTAAAAATTAGTCATTCTTTTATGAATGGACCACTATAGATACTCGTTGGGTTATTGACTACTAAAATACATGTGGTGACCTTGACTAATTTGTTGATGATCCATAGCCGACCCCCAAAAATTTGGGACTAAGGCTTTGTTGTTGTTGTATCATGTATTCTTGCTTTGAGACAGCTAATTTTAGTTGACCATCTCCAAGATCTTCTGTATCAAACAAAATTTGCGATTAAGTACATCCTACATTAATTGTCAAGATAGTTCCATGTCTACTCTTGAAAATACCTGAATAATCACATAAATGAATAACTTAGATTTTCTTGCATATGTATTATCCAATAGTTGGGTGTTAAATGACTGCATATTGTGTTAATTGCAAGAAAATGCTGAATGAGTGAGGATACAATTAGAAGGTGTCAGCTGCATCAAGTAATCCTTCATTCCCTCTTCTAGGCTTGACTGTGTTTCTGCTACACTGCCTTTGGTGTTGCTCATCTTCTTGTTTATGAGCCACTTAAGTTGATAATGGTTAGCCTTTTGAGACTTTAGGCCTATTAAGTTGATGATGTTTAGGCTTTTATGAATTTGCTATACTCACTATGTTGTTGAATTTGTTCTTGATTTTCTTGACATTTTTACAGTTAGCCTCTACTAGTAATTTTCCAAGGTAACAAAAATTAGTAACTGGATCTCTCCTTATGCGTAGGAGAAAACTAAAACAGATGCAACAACGAAATTGACGACAAAAAAATAAAAATTAATTTAGGAATCAACACCCAGGCTTGCTTGGAATCAGCAAAAAGCAAGAAAGCAAAATCAAGGAATCATTGCCAAGGGTTGTTTGGAATTGAATCATAGCCAAGCTAAAGCCCAATTTTGAATTTCAAAAATACCCTTGACTCTAGTAAATTAAACAAAATACTAATATCCTAATTGAATTATAACTAAAATACAATCCAATGGATCAATAAAAAAATATAATTGACTTCTTCAATAAAATAAAAATAACCCTATGTCACTCCTTTTCTTTTGTTTGTTTAAAGTTCATTTTATTTTTATTTTTATTGATCCCATGTGTGGGACTCCATTTAGTATAATATCTAGTAATCAATTTCTATTTCTACTTTTTCTGAGAGAGAATTCTTGGTACCATAATCCATGTGCCTTGTAGCCTATGGGAAGCTCAAAGAAATATTTATTTTAATTTAATTTTGGAGTTAATTTAATTTTATTTTAGGTGATAGTAGTTAATTAGGTTTATTACTTTATTTTTTATTTAATTTCTTAGAGTCAAGGGTACTTTTGTAATTCGATACTTAGGATTTCTCAAGTAAGTTAGAATTAGGGTTTAGTCTAGATAGTCTATAAGCATAATGTTAACTCTTACAAGAATTGAAAGAATTTTGATGACGAATAAAATTTCTCTTTAAATTCATCTAATGGTCTGGTGCTAGCCAATTGTAGGTTCTTTTTTGTTTGGTGCTGACTCTAAGCAAGCCTAGGTGTTGACTCCTAGGTTATCTATCCTTTGTTTTCTTGTTGTTTAATTTTCATGTTGCATCTTTTTGGTTTTGTCCTGTGTCACTTTGTCATTGCATCTCTTTTATTATGAGCTATATTACTCTTTCTTGGTGCAATCATTAGTTGTTACTACACGTGACCAAAGCATGTTATATGTTTCTCTCACAAGACCGCAAATGATGCTAATTCTAACTTCTCTCCCTGTTCATTCATTTCTTGCCTTATACATTTCCAATGTTAAATTCACTTTTATCTGAAGATTGTTTGAGATTGAGATGAATTTTCCGTGAACCATCATGAGCTAATTTTGTTGAACTGTAAACAACTAGAAAGCTACTCATGATCACATGGAATGTTTAATTATGTCTGTAGTCTATCAAACTTGCCTTGAGTTCAAATGCCATTTTACTTTAATTTGGACTTTGACCTTTTCTTTTGAGTAAGTTGATAATTTTTCTTTTGAAATATTGGTTTTAGGTCTCTTTTCTGGAATGGTTAGATCCACAATATCAATCATCATGCCACTTTGGTAGCCGAGGATTGTCAAAAACTTTAAACAATCTGGTAGGTCCTTTTACATCCTTTGCAATTATGGTGTCCCTCAAAATAATCAATAAGAAGACCAGAGTCTACCTTTTGACCATTATTTAAGTGTTTTAGTTTATTTGTAACATTTCAATTTAATCAATATTTCCCTTTATATATATATATATATATATATTAAGTGATCAATATTTCCCAATTTGCACAGCTACTCATTATACAAAAGTATAAAAATAGCCTGATTGAAAGGTTTGGGTGATTGTTGTGAGCTTCAAAAGATTTGGCAAACTTCCTAGGCACCAGAAGCAATCATGGACTGTATATTATTTTCCTCTTAAAAGAATGCATGTGTTGGAGTTTCTGGAAGTTTTCAGTAGTATTACTTTGTGCTACTTGAATTTTATTTGTTCAAAAATGTGTCTTATGGTGCTCTGAGATCAGCGTAGATGTATTAAATATGCATTCAGAGGTGAGGTGCTGAGGTCTAGTTTAAAGCATGCTGCAGCATTTCATATTTTACATAAATTTACCATATGCTGAATTGTGGGACTGTTATGTTGGGATAGAAATGCCAATGAGCTCTAGCTCAATTGGCATCTCCTATCCTTGTAAGTTTTAAGTGGAGGGTAAGGTCATGGGTTTAAGACTCATGAGGTACATGCATAACTTACCAATAATAAATGAGTTATACTGGGGTACAGAGTTTAAAAAAAAAAAGAAAAGGCTGTACCCAGTGCACAAAGCTCCTGCTTTTGCAGGGTTTGAGAGAGGTCATAGTAGGCAGCCTTACCCCAATTTATTGGATAGGATGATTCTTGGAGCACTGACTCAAAAAGTTAAAAAAGTGGAGCTACAGTTAATCATGTTGGTGGAAAGTGTAACATTTGGTTGTAGGTGTAAACCATGACATCCATAAGACTAGTCTCTGCTGGTGTGAAGGTGACTGTAAGAGAAACAAATGGGTGTACATTTGGCAATCAAATAAGTCATTCAATGTTCTCCATCCATCATGTCAATTCAAATTTTAATCTAAAATTACACTAAATGTGAAACTTCCTAACAGAATTTCAGTGTGATAGTAGAGTCTCAACACTGTTTTTGGAAGGATTTGGAGAGGATGTTGTGGAATGGCCTTATGGAATTCCCAAAGGGGAAGAAGGAAAAGGCTTTGGTGGAACTTGGATAAATTGATGACTCCCTTCTAACATATCAACTACCTTACCCATGGAAGGCTGGTCAGCTGGATTAGATTGTATGCACCACAAACCCACTAGAATCATCTTTCTTGCAAGTTCTTCCACTGCTTTATTTTTTTGATAGGTAATTAGAGAACTATTATTAATGAGAAAAAATGAAAAGTACAAGTTCTTCATGATGATGAACAACAAGAAACAGATGAAACAAATAGCAAAACAAAAGATAGGGAAATCAGAAAGATAATCTAAGGGAAAACATAAATTCTGAAAGAGACGAAGAATCAGTAAAGCCCCAACAATGAAGACCACTCAAAAAGACTGCGTTGGCATAAAACCTTTAACTCATCTAACATCTTCTCCATGTTCTCAAAGGAGCGATGATTTCGTTCCAACCAAACAATCCATATTAAGCACCCTGGAATCAAATTCCAAATATTCAAGTTATGCTTCCCAAGCCACTGATGCCAGCAAGATAACAATCCTGCCACCGATCCTGGCATAACCCAATGAATACCAAAAGCTTGAAGCATGAAGGTCCATCAGAGAATGCTCAAGAGCAGTTTTAAATTCCCTTCTAATTCTAGATGATTGTAGATCCAGTGTGGAAAATATATTTCACTGCTATGTTGGATTCCTGCATCAGTGTTCTTTCTTCCTGCAACCATTTCTAGAATCATCATCCCATAGCTATAAAAATCAGATTTTTGTGAGACTATTCCAAAGTTTCTTGAAAATACTTCTGGTGCAATGTAATCCAACTGTTCCTCTTGCACCTACTAGTGACATGGTGCTCTCTTTTCTGTTGCACAATTTAGCCAGACCAAAATCTGAGATTTTTGGACAGAAATCTTGGTCCAAGAGGATATTTTGTGGTTTTATATCAAGATGAAGGATTTGTGTATTACAGCCCTTGTGCAAGTACTCCAGGCCATTTGCAATGTCAATTGCAATTTGGTAAATTCTTTCCCATCCTAAGGGGGGAATTTTGTTTAATTTACTATAATCATATATTTACTTTTCAAGAGATCCTTTTGACATGAACTCATAGATAAGAGCTCTTTTGGATCCCTCAAAACAGAAACCCAGAAGAGTGACAATGTTTACATGGGCAGTTCTACTGATGCTGACAACTTCGTTAAGAAATTCTTCTCCATTACCTTTTGACTCACTCAACCTTTACTGCCACTATATGATTATCCGGTAGCTTTCCTTCGTATACATCACTGTACCCTCCTTGACCTAGTTTGTCTTTGAAGGAGTTGTTCATTTTCTTTATGTCTGAATAGCTATATCTTTTGGGAGCAAAGGATCCGCATTTCTTTAGAAAAGCCTCCACATATTCAGCACTCTTTGTTTTCTTCTTCCAGAAGACTACTAATTTATATGACGCTGACTTCCGTCTAAGGCAACAAAGAATGACTACTGTCACTATTATACTGCAGACTGCCGCCACTGATGCTGCATTGATTAAAGAAAGCAAACACAAGAGACACATATCCCTTCAAGTTAAAAAAATATATCTATTGTTCTTCAGTAGATTTTTATCTTTGATTTTTGTTAAATGAAAACGAAGGCAGGGAATATCACTTTTATAAGTATAATGCCTATTAAAATGTTGTTCCTCAAATTGAATTTGGATCTTGCAACAGAAGCATGACACCAAACAGTGAGTGAGATTATTTAAGCAACCAATTGCCAATTGACTTTCACATTTGTGTTATAATTTATGAGGTTGTAGGTTCAATATGATAGAGGTTCTACAGTGATTATTCAGAAATTAGCTGTTCTCTCCTTATTGACTTGTACAGTCAAGGTTGTTATGATCTGCCATGAAAGGCAAGAATTCAGGGCTAATTTGTTTGATCCATTACAATATGATACTCTCTGTTTTGTCTCTGGCTTCACTTTCCACATAAGCTCAATAATTTGGACTATGAACAGAGATTGCTCTATTTGATGCTTTCTACTGGACAAATTGAATGCGTGCTTAGCATGTAAGCATTCATTATAATTTATCCCAAAAAAGTAGAAGGTAAGCACTCATTATAACATGCACTTTGACAGGAAAAAAGAAAAGAACAGAGTTCTATGTACCTTCTGGACATCTGAAAGTATAAGGCTGATCAGGGCAAAAGCAGATGGGTCATTATTATGAAAGCTGGGCAAAAGCAGATTGGTCAGGGCTGATCAGGGCATTATTATGAAAGTATAAGGCTGATCAGGGAAAAAGCAGATTGGAGCCAATTGTATAAAAGCCAGTTTCAGTGGATGAATCATTATTATGAAAGCTGAATGCATTGGAGGCCAAGGCTGGAGTGACTGATGAACAACCGTAGAACAAGGTTAAGGATTCCAAAGTGAGGAGCATAGCTGAAAAGGTAGCTGCTGCTGGTGTCAACATATCTAGAAGTACAACTATTGTTGTATAAATCTAATCTAGCAAGCCTTAGAATATGTTTTTCATGATTGATCAACAAAACCTGGAATCTTTCTAACATGATCTGTAGAACAGGGAATCCATCTTGACACACAAACTTGAATTCTGGAATGCCACAGTATGAGGGTAAGGGATCTCCCCAGAAGGGGTAGCTACTGTTGTGGAAGCCTCCACACTTGAATGGCTGACTACAAGCAGTGTAGTCCTTATTGACTGCAAATATAGATACCGTGATAAAACCTGATGTTTGTAGAGTTAAATGAAGGGTTGTCGGTTGTATTCGAGATAACCACTCTCCCGAATGGGGAATAAGGGAGAGAATTTAGGATAAATTTCTGCTTATCTTCATTAATTCATTAATACGTTATGCCCTTTAAAATAAGGCATATGACAGTTACATCAGAAATTCAAATTATAAATACAAACAACTGCTGATAACAACCAATTTACACTTATCTCTTCCTACATAATAGGGATGGCTTAATAAACAACTCCTAATTTATTTAAACTCCTAAACTGCTCTTAATATTTATCATTCCTAATCTTTAACTCCAACTACAACTTCTTTATCCTTATCCTAAGTCTCTGCATAAACTGATGTACAAGTTGAGAGTCCACGTGCATTTACGCTCATATGTTGGTCTGTTGCTGTTGTTGCTGTTGTCTGAATCATAACATACCGGAAGAATGAAAAAGATGATGAAGCTAAGATGAAGAAGCTGGTGAAGCATGGGGCTGAATTCATTGACTTCTAACATTGTAAGGAATAAACAATAAAAGAGTGAATATAACATGGTCTACAACATCATCTTTGGTAGCGGGCTCTTTTGTGGAAGGTTGGTTGCTAGACTCTCTCTCTCTTTTTCATTACCAAAAAGGTTGACCAATGAATTATTGTAGACCATGAAAGATATGTTAGCAAAAAATAACTAACCTACTAACAATTGAAAGATATGTGTTAGTGGGTAGTTATTTTTGCACACGTCTCTCATTTATTGGATTTTGATATGGATGATCTGGTATCATTTGATACAAAATACTTTTTCATTGAGGTAATTTTCCAACTAGCAACCATTTGGTGGGAGATATTAGTTAGCATGCGTTTGAAACAATTCAGTAAAATAGCATCTCGAGTCTTTTAGATTGGAGTTTATTGTAGCAACTCGAGCCTAAAAGACTTGATTTCAATGGGCTGGCACAGTTGAGGTGGAGGCTGAAATCCACGTGGAACTCGAGATTTAGACACTCGAGTTCTATTTTCTCTTCAAACCGTTTTTTCCTTTCTGTATTTCTTTCTCTGTTTTCCCCTTCGCCCACACCCCAACGATTTCTCCAACTCTCAAACCCCCAAACCCACTTTTGAAGACAAAAAACCTAGAAAAAAAAACAAAACCAAGCAACAATACCAGATAGGAACATCAAACCCAAACGGGCTCCGGTGCTGAGATCAACAAAGCCACAACAAACCCAAGCTGCTTTGGTGTCGAGATCAACAAACCCAAGGTTAGGGAGCTGCTCTAGTGTCGAGATCATGATTTTTGGGTTTGGGTTTTTGCTTTGGTGCCAAGATATTATGAATCTGTGGGTTTGGGTTGTTGCTGCGGTGCCGAGGTTTGATGAATCTATGGGTGAGGTATAAGGAGAAAAGGAAGAACATGGAGAAAGGAGGAAGGAATGAAGAAAGAAAAATCAAGTGTCTAAAACTCGAGTTCTACGTGGTTCCATGTGGAAAATTGTCCACATAAGTGTATGAAAAAATTCTGAACTCGAGGATTAAAAGCTCGAGTTCTGCATTGATCTTGAGTTTTAAACACTCGAAATGCTAGTTTTCTAGGTAGTTTTGAAATGTGACAACTAACGAAATTCTTTATATTTAAGGTTAATTGGAAAAAAAAAAAAAATTCCTTTTTCATTTCTTAGAAACCTATTTACTAAAGACAGTGTATAATCACAAAAAAATTCTATTAAGAATAATAACAAATGTCATCATCTTCCAACAATAAAAAACTAAGTGTTGATAAAATATTGTTACAATATTTAAATTTTTGCAATAAATGCTGACATATATTACAATTGAAACTCTTTATTAAATTAAATACCTACAAACATTTACAATCAATATTTTGTTATTCATACTTCATTTTTTATCATTTTATTTTATGAGCCTAACTATGATACTTAGTTTACTTAATTTTTAATGAACACCTTTTTAAGAAATAAAACAAATAAAAAAAGAAAATTATAAATCTAGATAATTTAAACCACTAATAAATTATTGTTGTTTAGGTAACAAACGGAATATCATACATCATCATTTTTAATTTCTAAGTATGACTGACACATAAAAACTCAAACTATACGAAGAAAATTTTTGGGACATTAAAATTTAGCGAGGTATTTTAAATATTGCACAATGAAGTATTCTAGGAATCATAAGATTTTGTTAGGGGTTTAACTAAGAGAGTAATAGTAGAGCACATTGTGGTAGAACATTGTCAAGTCATGGAGGCAATAGCAGAGCACACAGTAAGGACGCAAGAGAAATAAAATTCACCCTCTTCGTCCTATTATGCTTTTCCTTCAGCGGTTATAAGGTCATTTGTAGAATTTTCACCAATGTGATTGTGTTTATATTCCCTACTTAGGTATATGTTTATATGGTTTTAATGTGTTCGTTTATTTTCTTTTCAAATTTGGTCATTGTACACCTTTCAAACTAGGTGGAAGAGTTTCATTCTTCAATCAATGGTTAATATGGATTATGTGTATTTTTTGTATTCTCAAAGAGCTTGAAGTTAATGTGTCAAGGCCTTCACTTGGGTATGATTTTGGTGGGCAGCAAGTGTTTGATGAAAGTTGTGAGTATCGTCACTTTGTAGCAAGAGGTTTGTTAAAGTTGCAACTGTGACTTAAGTATTGGGATAAAGGCTTATTTAAGGGTTTATAAAAAAAAGAAAAGACTTATTTAAGGTTCATGGTCTTCTTTATTGGTTCTTTTGGAGTCTCAGTCCTTTTTAAAAATGCTCTTGCAAGTTTTGTTCTTATACGTTGGTTTGTCTCTTCTTCCCTTAATATATTGCACTTTGCTTGAGTGGAATTTTGTTTCATTCCTGATTTCTTCGCCTCCATATGTGAATGATTTTTAGTTTTTATTTTTGGTTCAAATGGTTCTAATTTGTAGAAATTATTGTATTTGGTGTGTAATTAACTTTTGGGATTTTATTGTCAAATTAGACGAATTAATGGTGATTACCTTAGTTGTTCATTTTGATTTTTGATGCTAGGATTCATGTGGGAGCTACAAAGAACTTGAAGAATTTGAGGTCTCAAAGAGTATAGATGTGATGCTAAAGGGAAAATAAGCCTCCTGTAGGTTTCAATGTCAAGATTACGATTCCATGATCCGAATTACATATGAATCAACCAAATATGCGGTGAAAGGTTTTAATAGATCTTCAAATTCCACATTAACTTTTACTTACAATTGTAATTTTGGTCTATTTTTGTGGTTTTGAATGAATTATTTTTGTGGTTTATACTATTGTATTTATCTTTTTTTAATCATCCTATTGTTTAGCAAACTTCATGTTACAGCAAGCGCACATATATGGAATTGATACTTAAACCGGTGATAGGACAAAAATTTCTAGACTTAAGTAGTTGTATAAAATAATGCATATGAGTGAGTGAACCCTGTTCCCATATTTTTCTTTGTTCGTGTTAACCTTTGGCATTCTTAGGCTTTAGCAATAATGGACTTCAATTTGCTGCTGATACATACGATTTTTAAAAAGACTTTTATGTTATTTTAATAGATTTTTTTTATTTTTTTATTTTTTATATTTTTTTTTATCATCATAATACACCTTTGGGATGGGATGTACTCATATTTGGTTTGCAAAGTTGTGGATTATATTTATCTTAATACACATTTCTATCTGAATGCTTTTATAAGAGTGTTGCAGGTGTTCCATTAGATGGGTTAACTCACCCCACACATCAATGATTCTAAGGATTGGGTGGACATAATGCATCTAAGTTTATTGCGTACATGGGTGAGAGAAATAACACCAAATGAAAATAAAATCAAAATATGAAGGTTCAAAATAAAAATGTTCAAACTTTAATGGTAAAAATTAACTTGATATTTATCTTAATTCTCTTTTCTTCTTCTTTTCCCCTAAAGGCCACTACTTTTTATTCACCTAATAGGTCGATGTATTTTCTAATTACAAAAAGATGAGGTGTAGCATAAAAAATTAATTCATTTTTGACTTTATGAGTTCGTTATACATTGTACTTATGCTAATGGAGAACAACATGAGATTCAAATGTGGTTCAAAAGAAGACACTACAAAATTTCCCCAGTGAGAAAAAAAAAAAAAAATACCACTCACATTGTGTAGAAATATTAAGTTTAATTTCTGGTATACAAATTCTAAATCTAATTATTTTACTATTTCTAAAATTAAACAATTAACTATCAAATTAGTAGATACACAAAAAATGAACTAGCCTCTCAGCATGCGCTTGTTCTGAGGCTCTTCTATTTGTTTTTTATTGTAAAGGTTAATAATTTGTATTCAATATAATTTGAGATTACTATATTTTCCAATAATAAAACATAATAATTTGTAAGAAGACTATGGAAATAGATTAGCATGGAATTTAGGAATCTCTACAGTAAAAGAGTCAAAGGACTATCATCTTATTCATACTAATATTTTTCCTGTACACTACCAACATTAAAGAGTCCAAATCAAACACAAACAAATAATATCATAAATTTTGAGTGGAAGTTAAAAATTTTATTGAAATGGATTTAAGATGGTTTACATCCTTGGCTAACACAACAACAAGATACAACGAACATTCATCACACCCCTACGTTGTTGTTTTTTTTTTTTTTTTTTTTTTTTTTTTTTTTTTTTGATTGGAAAAATATAGTAATTTCAAATTATAATTGTTGAAATTATATATTATACTCAAAATCAGCTACCAATCAATTTTAATCCAACCTAACAATTAAATAAATTTCTATACAAATTAAATCAAACAAAAAACTATATGCACAACGAAAAATACATAGTTGTATATATCCAAAACCAGGTACTACACAAATGTATTCAAAAGCTACTAACCTTTTTGTATTCAAGGTGTTTTAAAAAATTTAATTATTTTAGTTATTTTTATGTATTTTTTTACTAAGTGATTATCTTTTAAGATTATAAATAACTTCATGAGCGCGTATTCAGAGGCTCTTCTATTTTTTTGGTAAAAGTTAATAATTTGCATCCATTATAAATTGGGATTACTACATTTTTCAATCACAAAAATACCTAAGGGTGTGATGAGTGTTATGCGTTGTACCAAATATTAACTTTTCTCCATGCATAACACTTATCACACTCCTAGGTACTTTCTCCATACATAACACTCATCACACTCCTAGGTATTTTTGTGATTGAAAAATATAGTAATCCTAATTTATAATGGATGCAAATTATTAACTTTTACCAAAAAACAGAAGAGCCTCTGAGCATGCACGTGAATGCGTGCTCAGAGGCTAGTCTATTATTATTTATTTTATAGAAATGCTATCCCCATAATATTTTCATAACAAATTCTAGATAACAAGTTATTACTGAATTTAAAATGGACCCACAACTAATATCACTTTTTTATCAATCAATAGTAGCTTACTTATGATTTGTTATGAAATTAATGTGAAAATGTTGTGGACTTAGCGTTTTTTTATTTGATCTATAAGAAACTAAGATCTTAACAATTGTGAAAATATTGTGATAATAACAAACGTTACAACATTTTCACAAAACATTTATTTTCAGTTGTGGTTGGTCACAGTCTCATAGTTTATTATTTTATTTTGATTTTTAAGAAATTGACACCCCAATAATTGTGAAAATATTGTGAAATTTGTTGTGTTAGTATAACAATATATATGCCAATTCATATAAATATTTAAAAGAAAAAAAAGGCACAAACCGATGACTTAGGGAAAAAAAAGAAAAAAAAAAGAGCATTGTAGCTACTGTGCCAATTGGACAAACCATGAAAGTACTGTAGCTACTGTGGATTTGTGCATTCACGCTTTTTATGTATAGAAATCTATCCTAGAATACTTTTAGCACAAGCATATACCCCACTTTTTTTTTTTTTTTTTTTTTTTTTTTTTTTGGAAGTAGTGTTAGAACTTTTAGTTTGATTTGTAAACTAAAAACCTAATAAAAAGCTAATTTAAAATCAAAGAAAATAAAAATAAAAATGGATAGGATCCTTTAAAAAATTCTAGAATTAACAAAATTACTATAATACCTTTAATTTATAGGGGATGGCAAAAATACAATTTTGGCCATAAATACAAAATTGGCTAAAACTTTTATGGTAAAAATTCAAATTAAAAATTGTTTTTAACATTTGGACACATATAATTAGACCTTTAAAATTACATGACTTTTAATTCAATTAGGCTTGACATTACCCATAAAATAAAATCTTGTATAGACGTATTGTTAAAGTAGTAACAAAATTTATTCTTCCATGACTGGAGCAACTACTTGAGGGCAAAAACAATCTGATCAAATTGGTATCAACAGCTTTTTAGGCAAGGCATGGTTATTATACATACTTTTAGGCTTTGTTACTTGAAACTTTTGAAATCTTTGCTATAAATATTTGGATGTAACTGAAAAATTATTATTTAGAGCTTTGTAATAAGAGTTTGAATTTGGTAAGGATGGAGTGTAAAATTTATGTCTGCATCTCAATAAGATCTTGTTCAACAAATTATAAATGTTGCGATGCAAAGTGTTTTTTTTTTTTTTTTTGGAGAAATAATTACAACATGCTACTAACCCCGCAGCTCGAACCCTTTCCTCCTCTAGACCCCCAAGCATTTTGTGCATGGAGAGATGCCAATTTAGTTACAAATCCTTTGGCGTGACGCAAAGTGTTTTAGATTTGAAAAGTCTGGGAAGCAATAGCTTTGTAGTAGCATCTTGTTGTATGGCCAAACAAAATATTGCTATTTCTACAGTAATTTTTAAAATTTTTTTTGGGATGAAGCAACTTTTATTCAACAGACCATATTACAACAATAGTACAAATCCCAAGCATTAAGCTGCAATCTACCTAGAGCTAACATCAGCCTAACATGTATTAAAAATTAAGAAAGGAGTTTTCACAAAGCACATTGTTAGAAATACTGAATAATTGTATTGTATTTCTCAAGTAATAGAATATACATAATTGCCTTTATATAGGAGGCAGAGTGTGCAGTATAAGTGTGCTGTACAAGTAAACAAGGTGGGCCTAAAACCCATATACCCTAATACACATTAACAGCCCCCCTTAAACTCAAGGTGGATGTGAGATTAACTTGAGGTTGTCAACCAAAGTACGAAGACATCCCTTAGGATGTGACTTGGTGAAGATATTTGCAAGTTGATCTTTAGAGGAGACTGAGATTAGCTTGAGAGCACCATGGACAAGATGATAACGGATAAAATGAAAATCGATCTCGATGTGTTTAGTCTGTTCATGGAAGACATCATTGTGAATAATATGAATGACACTCTAGTTGTCACAATAAAGAAGAGTAGCAGAGGATGTGGATACATCTAATTCTTTGAGAAGCCACCGTATCCAAAGGAGCTCAAATGTGGTATCAGCAAGGGCACGATATTCTGCTTTAGTACTGGAGCGGGCTACATGAGTTTGTTTTTTTGTTTCGCCAAGAAATCAGAGAAAAATCAAGAAGAAAGCAATAACCAGTGGTGGACCTGTGATCAGTGGGATCTCCTGCCCAATCAGTATCAGAAAATGCACGGAGAATAAGAGGAGATTGAGCAGAGTAGAAAAGACCATGGAAAAGAGTGTCCTTTAGGTATTGAAGAATGCGCAGAATAGCAGCATAGTGAGTAGATCGTGGAGCAGACAGATATTGGCTCACCTGGTGAACAACATAAGAAATGTCTGGACGAGTAACAGTGAGATAAACTAGGCTGCCAACCAAGTGTCTGTAAAGAGAGGGATTAGACAATGGTTTCCCCCCTGACGGAGTCAGATGTGCATTAAGTTCAACTGGAGTGTCAACAGTCTTGCTATTAGTGAGTCCAGCTTGAGACAAGAGATCAGAGGCATACTTGGCTTGAGTAATATAAAGTCTATCTGTAGAATGAGTGATTTCAAGACCCAAGAAGTAGCTGAGATGTCCAAGATCTTTCATCTCAAACTGCTGACTGAGAAAATCCTTGAGTTCTTGAATGCCATTGAGGTCATCACCAGTTATGATCATATCATCCACATACAGAAGAAGTAAAATAATGCCTTTGTCAGTGCGACAGAGAAATAAGGCAGAGTCATGATGACTGGCCATGTAACCCAAGCGAGAGATGGTAGAGCTAAATTTGGCAAACCAAGCTCGTGGAGCTTATTTAAAGCCATAAAGTGCACGCCGAAGGTGACAAACCTTGTTTGATTCAACAGAGAGACTAGGAGAAGGTTGTATATAAACTTCTTCACTTAAATCCCCATTAAGGAATGCATTTTTGACATCCATCTAGAAAAGGTCCCATTTACTAGTAGCAGTAACAGCTAAGAGGGCACGAACAGATGAGATGCGAGCAACTGGAGCAAAGGTCTTTTCATAATCAATCCCATACTCCTGTGTAAAACCTTTTGCAACAAGACGAGCTTTGTAGCGCTTAATGGACCCATCAAAACGAGTCTTAATCTTGTAGATCCACTTACAACCAACCACAGAATTCCCAGGGGGGAGAGTCACCAAATCCCAAGTATGATTTTTAGATAATGCATCAAGTTCCTCTTTCATTGCAATCTGCCACAAAGGGTCAATGGAAGCCTCAAGATAGGTGTGAGGCTCGTGCAGTGTAGCAAGGGTAGTGTAACAATGATAATCAAGTAAATGTGTAGGAATGGATCTTATCCGAGTTGAGTGACGAGGTGGAATGTCTTGTGCAAGATCTTCAAGCGGAGCAGGAGTAGGGGACCCAAGCTCAGGGTTGGGTAGCTTGTTTTCAACCTGTGCATCTTCCACCTGTTCATTAAAGGGTGAACTGGGATCAAAGGTATCTGGTGGTTGGACAGAGAAGTCTATAGGAGAATCAAGAGCAACTACAGGAGGATCAGGAGCAGCTACAGAATGATCAGGAGCAGCTACAGAAGGAATATGTGCCTCATCTGAAAAAAGATCTAAAACAGAGGAGGAAGATAGGAAGGCACAAAAGTGAGAGAGCTCGACAAATGAGCGATGTTCCCAAAAGACAACATTGCGGGAGATATGAAGATGATGAGAGACAGGATCATAACACCGATATCCCTTTTAAGTTTTGCCATAGCCAAGAAAACAACAAAGCCTTGACTGAGGCTCAAATTTGTTATGCTCATGTGGCTGAAGAAGAATGAAACAAGCAGAACCAAAGGAGCGAAGGTGGTGATAGTCTGGAGGGGACCCAAAAAGGCGCTCATATGGGGTTTGATTTTGAATAACAGGACTTGGAATGCGATTAATAGCATGAACAGCATGAAGAGCAGCCTCGCCCCAAAAAGGAGCAGGAACTTTGGCAGAGAGAAGAAGTGCACGAATAGTGTCAAGAATATGACGAAGTTTTCGTTTGGCTCTACCATTTTGCTGAGAGGTGCCTGGACAAGTTAGTTGATGAACAGTGCCATAGGAATGCAAAATAGCTTGGAAAGCATATTGAGTATAATCAAGAGCATTATCAGATCGAAAATTTTTGAGACGTTTGGAAAATTGAGTTTCAACCATTTTTGCAAAATTAGAATATACTTGCAATAACTCAAAACGATGTTTCACATTAAAAATTCAGCTATAGCGAGAGTAATCATCAACGAAGACAACAAAATATCGAGACCCACTGATACTACAGATAGAGGAAGGCCCCCAAGCATTAGAATGAATAAGGTTAAAGATATCAGTGGATGTTGATTCACTAGTATTGAAAGGAAAAGTTGGTTGTTTTCCTAACTGACATGAAATACAATCAAAATTTTCTGTAGACACTGAACCTAACAAACCTCTAGAAGCCAACTGTTGTACCCAAGAGGAAGATGCGTGAGCAAGTCGAGCATGCCAAGGTGCAAGGGAAGGAGTAGAAGAAACTGCAGCAGCTGTAGCAATAGAAACAGGAGCAACAAGTGGAAGACGAACGTTGTTCACAGGAAACATACGCCCAACTTTGGGACCGGTTCCAAACTCCTGTCCCGTCCTTGGATCCTACACAATACACCCAGAATAATCAAAGATAATGCGATAACCTAACTCAGTTAATTGTCTCACAGAAAATAAATTGTAAGAAAGGTCAGAAACATTAAAGACACCAGGAACCGAGAGATTGGAGGTCGAAACGGAACCTATATTATGACCAAACATTGTGGAATCATTTGCTGTGTGAATATTAAGAGGGTGTGGTGCAGGTTTAATTTCAGAAAATAAGGATGAGTGAAGAGTCATGTGATTGCAACAAGCAGAATCCATAAGCCAAGAGGAAGGAAACATACCAAATAAAATTGAGAGAGAAAATGAATAAGATGCATTACCAACCATACGAATGACATTGGTGATAACATTTTTAAGGCCATCTGTGGACATGGTGAAAGTGCGTCCTAAAGACTTAGACTGTGCAGAGATGGGAGCCATTTTTTGGACACTCTCAGTGGTAGCAACAGTAGCAACATAAATTGAAACAGCTGATTTGTTCCGATGATAGCAAGTCTCAATATTGTGGCCAAAACGTTTGCAAAAATTGCAAAAACGGTTGCTGGATTGTTGACAACGATTATTGCAACAAGAAGAAGACCTTTCCTTATTCTTCATTTAGAAGCAAAATATGCAAAAACGGACTGCAAAAATGAACTCTACGCGAAAAACTAGGTAAGGAGCACCAAGAATGCAAAAAGTCAACTCTGCCAAAAAGTCAACGGTCAAAACTAGGTCAAAGTCAACAGATGACGTCAGTAGAAGAGAAGATGACGTCAGCAGCAAATTGGACGATGACGTCAGCTACGGCTGACGTGGTAGAGTGACGTCACAGATGACGTTAGTAGCAATAAGGATGGCGGCGCGTGTAGCGTGTGAGACGCGTAGAAAATGTGCAGAATACTTCAGCGGCGCGTGAGGGCGTGTGGGAAGTCCGATGAGGCCGATTCTTTTTCGGTAATGTAGATCGAAGAAGGACGATTCAGATGACGGCGACGGTGAGATGATCGAAGCAATATTGAAGGCGTGTGAAGCGCGTGGAAAAAATTGCCGGATATTTGACTAGCGTGTGGCGGCGCGTGGAAGGTAAGAAGGTGATGATTCCGACGGCGTTGTGTAGATAGGTTGAAAATCTACACGGTGATATGTCTTATGTCCTAATCGGAGGTCCTTTGTGGATGATCTGACGAAGGCAGTGATCTTTGTGGCGGTGATCGAGCTTCTTGGAGGATTCAACCTTGAGCACCTCTGACGGCGGTGGAGCAGTCAGGAGAGGGCACGGAAAAGGTTTACTGACCCAAGAAGTCGAGGCAGTGGAAAACACCAACAAAGACAAGACTGCAAGACACAAGAAAGTTAGAGCAATGGCTCTGATACCATGTTAGAAATACTGAATAATTGTATTGTATTTCTCAAGTAATAGAATATACATAATTGCCTTTATATAGGAGGTAGAGTGTGTAGAACAAGTAAGTGTGCTGTATAAGTAAACAAGGTGGACCTAAAGCCCATATATCCTAATACACATTAACACACATATTAGCTTAAAAAATAATTTTTTTTTTTTTAATGTTTCTACTCCAAGAGAGCTAATATCTAACATCATGCACAATGAATTGCACATTTGCACCATATCAAATTCAAGTCAAATCTTTCCATTGCGAATTCTGGCATTTCAATTAATTCAACTTTGATAGATAATAGTTGCTCAGACTATATTCATATCTGTATAAGTCTAAAAGCTGAAGTGTAGCAATTAATGTTGCTACGCTCACATTGTGCCATATTAGCAGCTATGTCATTTCCATCATCTTTTCTGAATTTTTCCTTCAATTTTAAACTGAATTTTTCCTTCAATTTTAAAATAATTTTTACCAATTTTAAAATAGTAATAATTATAAAATTATTTCAAGCTCTATCTCTACTTTAAAGCACACTTCTTATAAATTTAATTCCAAGCCCAAATCCAATGCCTTCTAAATTGAAACCCTTTGTAAAACCTTCTGCTTTCTCACGGTTACAACTTTTTGTATTTGCTTTCCTTTTGTTACATGGTTTCAAATTCCTTTCTTCCACGTTTTGTTTCACCGTATCAGGTTTAGTTCCTTCCCCTTCCCCACCTTTTGTTTCTCACGGTTTCAGCTTTTGTTCTACAGTTTTACTCGCGGTTTAATTTTTCTGTTCTATGGTTTCAGCTTTTGTTTTGGTTTCTAATGGTAGCCTCTTGGTCTTCCTTCTGTCTTTCCTCTCCTCACAGTATATTAGTACTAACATAAGCTGGGTGATTGAGTTAAGGTATCCCTACATCCCAATTTCTTTTGTGCTCTATTTCTCCTCATGTTTTAGTTTTTCCCTTTTACGTTTTGTTTCTGCCTATTTCGTGTTGTCGTGTGGATGGTTACGTTGAATTTATTTTGTAAATCGTTTTTCTTACGCTGTTGAATATGTTACTGCTGGTTTTTTTTATTGGAGCACTGCTTCTTTAGGGTATGTTCATTCTGAGTTCTTGGATTGGGTCATATCTTGTGTTTTGTGCTCTATTCTTTTGCTTTATTTTATTTTATTTTATTCCTTTTCCTGTTTTGTTTCTGCCTATTTCGTGCTGTGGTGTAGATGGTTGTTACGTTGAATTTACTTTCTAAATCATTTTTCTTAGGTGTTGAATTTGTTACTGCTGTGTTTTTTAATTGGAGCACTCCTTCTGCTTCTTTTGGGTATGTTCATTCTGAGTTCTTAGATTTGGGTCATTTCCTATGTCATTCCAATGACTTAGTGTGACTTTGATTTATATAATTGCAAAATTTAAAGAGTTCCAACGAGCGTTAGTTGGGAACATTTGTTGTAATTTGTTTTCATGCAATAAAGGTGCTATCTTTTCAGAATATGAACGACGTGAAGATGTATCACTTGGAGAAAGTCATCGACCTGCAATTTTTAGTGTTTATGTTAACGAGGATACCAATGAAGTTAATTGTAATTCCCAATTAGAGTTCTTGTACTTCAGCATAGATAATTTAAGATTGTAAATATCTAGATTTTGATTCCTAATCTAAGCTCAAAAGAATCTAAATTTGGTTTTTTTTTTTTTTTTCCTCAAATGTCCTTTGGTTTAATATTTCACTTTGAAATAGAATAGCTTATGCACTTATTTTTTAATAGTTTTCTTAGAATTTTTGTTTGTTTATATAGTTCAACATATTTGGCTGCATAGCATTCTTTAGATCATCAAATTTCCTCCCTACAATAGAAATCAAGTATTTTCATTTGAAAAATCAATTCATAACTTCTTGAGATTGTGTGTGTGTGTGTGTTATGTGTTTATTCTGGGCTACCAACAATGCATTGATTAGGGCTCTTTAGTTTCTATTATATTGTCTTCATTTGTGAAGTTTTGACTTAGCAATTTTGGATTAATTAAGGCTAACTTAAAGTCTGGTTTACTCTGCAGTGTACAATATAAGGAAGTTCGACTTGAAATTCAAAACAAATTGAACAAGTGGGTTAGCCTATTTTTTCTTTTGAGATCAAATTATAATGGTTAGTAAGTTGTATTACTTATGATTAAATTGCTTCAAGTGATTCTTAAGCTACATTAATTTTATTGTCTTGAGTTTTCTTTCTTCTTATTTTTTCCTCAAAAATTTTTGGTTGCAGGTCAACTGGAACCATAACTTGTGTATGTATCCGCAATTGTTGATTGGGTATATTCAGTATCACCATCGACAATGCATCAAGTAAGGCCTAGGATTTCCTTTGGTTTACACTTTATGCCATGGTTGCTTCCATTTCCTATCTATATAATTAGAAATAGCTCTTTTCTTTCTTGAATATATTCGGTTTCTGACAATTCATTCTAGTTTCAAATCTTATGTTATGGCTCCCTAACTTAAAAGTTGCTGAAGCAGTTACTTCAACACTTTTATAGATTCTGAGGTATGCATCTGTGATTAACCTTACATACTGTTATCATCATATATATCTTTATTTGAATATTCAATCTTTAGAAATAGTCAATGACTGAGACTATGAAATTCTGTCTTTAGATTTGTGCAAGAAATTGAAGAGTCCAATAAGGAATAACAACTTGAAACTCGAATTTGATGCATTTTTGCCTGATATCAAGTTATGGATTTTGGTAAGCCATATTACTATTCTTGAGTTTTCTGTCTTTTTTTATTATTTACTTTTATCCTTGAGACTCTTCAGAGAATCATTTCGAATAATATTCAATAGGAAATGACTTCAGCACTTTTATATATAACAATTGTGATTAGTCTCCTTACATATTGATGATCATCATATATATCTCAATTTGAATGTTCAATCTTGAGATATAATCAATGACAAACTATGAAATTTTGTTGTTAAACTTTTGGCAGAAGATAAAGTTCCCAATAAAGAGGAGCATGTTGAAATTTGAATATGATTCATTTTTTTGTCAAAGATTAAGTTATATTATGTATCATCTTTAAAGGATGCCAACAATATTGATCTTATGGGAAAAGTTATATAAAAAAATTGAGAAAAAAATGTTTTGTATTACAATCTACTAAAAATGCTTTTTAAATATTTAAACATTTTCTATTTTTTACATCACTAACGTATTTTACAACTATCAAATGTTGTAACTTAAGTCTTAATATTCTTAAGTTTTTTGGGCAAAAAAAAAAAAAAAAAAATTTTTTTTTTTTGCAAAATGAAGTATCTATTCTGTAAGACTACCAAACTTGATAATTTGCAAATGATGGAACCACTCGCAATAATATTTGCATAGTTATATATTTCTAGCTAAAGGAATCATTAAGGATTCATCAAACTTGCAACTTTTAACCATTTAAACTTGCTGTTTAAGTACATGAATATTAGGAATTAATCTTATAGCTTTCATTAATCTAGAGGAAGATGAATTTAAAAAAAATGAAGTTTTTGAACATTTTTCTAAGTTTTTCCGTGCATTGCACGGGTTAGCAACTAATGGAGGATAAAAGATGTGCGGGGTTGACACATGACGACCCATGGATGATGCACTAGTTGCAATAATTGTGATGATCTTTTTGTAGCGGATGTTAAGGTTATCTAGTAGGAGAAGACAAGGAGGGATTAGGTGGAATTGGCGAGGACTGAAGGCTACCTTCTAGCATTTCTACTACCTTAGTCATTGATGGTTGGTTTGGTGGAATGGTTTGAATGCGCCACAAACTTATTAAAATCATCTTCCTTGCAATTTCTTCTTCCTCTTCACTTGTAATCCCATCCAATCTTAAATCCTTACCTCTTTCAAGATGCTCATAAATATAATGAGAAACATATATTTCACTGGTGTGAGACACTTCAGCATCGATATTTTTTCTTCCTGCTACTATTTCAAGAACCATCATTTCGTAGCTATACACATCAGACTTGTGAGATATTCTACCAATGTTTCTCTACTCCACTTCAGGAGCAATATATCCAGCAGTCCCTCTAGCATTCATTGTTGATACAATACTATCTTTCCTTTCACACAGTTTTGCAAGGCCGAAATCGGAGATTTTGGGACATAAATTATCATCTAAGAGAATGTTGTGAGGTTTTATGTCAAAATGCAGAATCCTTGTGTTACAACCACGATGTAAGTACTCTAATTCTCGAGCAATGCCTTTACAATTTCATTTTGTGTTTTCCATTTTAGTAGACCATTTTCACTTGACAATCCTTAAGTATATATGAACTTATCCAATGATCTGTTGGACATTTATTCATAAATCAATGCTCTTTTAATTCTTCTCATAAGAGAAACCCAGAAAAGCGACTACATTAATGCTAGCAATCTCATTAATGAATTCTTCTCCATTACCCTAGGACTCACTTAGTACTTTCACAGCCACTAGACGACCATCAGGTAGCATTCCCTAATACACAACACCGTATCCTCCTTGGCCTATTTTATTTATGAATGAGTTTGTCACTTTCTTCACAAACGAATAACTATATCGCTTTGGGGCAAGAGACCCATAATTCCTTATAAATGCCTTGAATTTTTGCTCATTTCTGGTCTTTCTTCCATAAGATCATTGCCGCATGATAAGCATTCTCTCTTAAAGTTGTAGAAAGCCACAATCGAGATTAATATAATCCCAGCCACAACTGTTGAAATGCCTGTATGCAAAGAATGGTTTAAGAATTGTGTTTCACTAATAATAATAATCATCAGGGCAACCAGGAAAAAAGTGAAAAAAGAAAAAAGGAAAATGGAAAAAGGAAAAAGAAAAAAAGAAAAAGAAAAAAAGAAAAGAAAAAGAAAACATGTATATCAGTATTAATAAGTATATGTTCATTCTACAGACCAGAGGTATTTACTTTCCATTTTATACAAGGGCCAGATAGCAGAACTTAGTAAGAAATACTTCTTGACAAACGTTCAAAATACCTATAGCAACTTTAACAGTTAAATTGTGCTTTGAACCTGCGTCAGGAACATAAGAAAAGTTAGACTTCTTTTTATGAAGTGAATGTTAGTATTAAAATTTATGTTGGGGTTAAGAGAGAGTGTAAAATAACAAAAAAAAAAAAAAAAAAGTAGTTTGGCCTGATGGTTTGTATCCATAATGAAAAGCCGTTAAGTGGCTATATTTTTATATTATTTTAAATTCGTGTGTTACAATAAGCTCATAAAAGGTATATACAGAGAGACTAAATCTAAAATACCCATAGACTAACATGGGGTTATTTTACTTACTCTACAAGTAGGTTTAATATTACTTTCCTTACACTACGAAGAACATTGATATCTCTAATATCCCCCCCTGTATTGATATATCTAACATCCTCTACATCAAAGTGAAAACTTAAAATCCCCTTGAGTTTGGAATATGAAAATGAGAACTAAAGTGCGACCATGAAGGACGAGATCAAATGTAGAATGGAATAGACATTATGTAAAGTGGAATGCTCAAGAAAAATATTGTGGCAGCAAATGATGACGGTAGACAACAAATGAAGGCTGGAAGATGGTTATTGTGCCAAAGGATTGCTACTATGGTTGGAGGATGGCTACAAAGGCTAGATGATGACTGCATTGGTAGGTTGGGGCACATTGGTAGAGGAACGGTGTCTCACGTATGCCATCCTCAAGCCAGTATTCCTTTATCGATGTCCCCTAGGCCATCTATGTAGCCATTCTTTGGTCATAATAGCTATCCTCTTGTGAAATTGCAGCTTTAGACCCAGACGGCTTAACTAACAATTCTCAATTAACTTATTCAGTTATTAGTTAAAGTAGTTAATTAACACAAGATTCAAATCACAAAAAAAGCACAAGTTGATGATGCATAAACATAGTTAAAAGTACAATTATGTTAGGATCACTTTTATAATGCCACTGTGTATTGGTTGTTGTATAAACTGATGCTATTGGTTGTATTAGTTGGTTATACTTGTTAATTAGGGCTTAACTATGGTTAATATTGAGTTAGGGTTAGTACTTGTAACTGCTGTTAGTTAGGTTGAGAGGGTTAGTTGGTTAGGGTACAGAGAAGAGGCAGTTATGCAGTCAAATAGGGCAGTACTCTTGTATAAAAGGCTACGATGGTCATTAATAACATTTCAAGCAAGAAAATTGTCACTAATTAAATCTACTTCCTATCTCAATTCTCTAATTCTCCATTCTTTCTCTATTCTGGAGGCAGAGCTGTCCTCGAACTTAGCTACAATCAAATACAATCACCCTTAATTTTCTTTACAATTAGTTCACTATCCTTGCAATTGGTATCAGAGCAGGCTTTCCTTGGCATCCATGGCAGAGACTCGTGCTTCTGCTGCAACCAACGACGCTATTGCTTCGCTTCGAAATACAATTGATCATCACACAAAGGAGTTACAAGAGATGAGAACCATACAAGAAATTCATATGAGAACGTTGAATGAAATGAGTCAACAATTGACTACAATCTTGCAGAAATTGAGTTCTTTAGACCAGGGTGGGTCTCTCTAATCTTAGAGAATTGGGGAAAATCAAAACCCTAGTTCTGCATTGTTGCACTTATGTGCAGGACCCCATTTCTCATCGCAATTATGACATAATCTTTTTTTCTTCCTCTCTTCCATTTGAGGAGGTGATATTCTTTTAATTGGCAATTTATTAGTCTTGTTATCTATCAATGGAAGAGCTTTGGGTGGACCAAGAATTGAGGGCTTACCTTGATCCATCTGAACCTTAGAAGACTTCGTACAACTCCAATTGTATTCTTCTTGAATCTTGGATAATCCAAAGGCCTCATTTAATGATTGAGGATTGAGCATACGAATAGAGAGCCTTATCTCATCCTTCAAGCCATTGAGAAAACAACTCAACTTGTGTGCAGGAGATAACCCCTTGATCATATTTGACAAGACTTCAAATTGAGCTTTATACATTACCATAGTAGTTGTTTACCTCAACTTGGTTAACATATCCATAGGATCATCATATGTAGTCGTGCCAAACCTCACTTGCATAGCTTGAACCAAGGACTCCTAGTCACAGAACACACTTATTTCTTCACTTTCTTGGAACCAAATTAGTGCTTCTCCCTCCATATGAAATGAAGCTAACATCAATTTCTCACCAGTGGGGTTATTATAGTGCCTGAAGTACTGATTAGCCTTATACATCCAACTCACAGGTTCTTCACTAGAAAATTTGGGAAATTCCAACTTTATGGGGCAAGACACAAGCAACAATGTTGTGTTATTTCTTCTTGATTGTGTGGAGTTTGTGCCTAATGAGAGTTCAGGGATATGAATTATTGAATTGGAAGAAGGAGGTGAGAATTCTGTTACTGATTGTTCCTTGAATGGTCAAGAGGGTAGTGTTGAAGAAGCTGGAATCACCCTTTATGCTCTAAGTGGTACTCCTATTTCTGGTACCATGAGGGTAATGGGGAGGATTAAGCACAAATCTTTGGAAATTTTGATAGACTTGGGTAGCACACATAATTTTGTTGATACTTCATTGTTTTCTCAGTTGCACATTCCTATGGACACTTCACAAGTTTTGGAAGTGAAGGTAGCTAATGGTGATTTGCTTAGGACTCAAGGGTTGTGTGAGGCAGTTTCCCTTTGTTTGCAAGGGCACCAATTTTTGGTTTAGTTACATGTACTGCCTATGGGGGGGGGGGGTGTGATTTGGTGTTAAGAACTCAGTGGTTGAGTGCTTTTGGGGTCATTCAATGGGACTTCAAGCTACTAACTATGTGTTTTACTTATGGACAAAAGTTTGTGCTCTTACATGGTTTGAAGGAAGCAGGCTCTCACATTCAAGAAGGAAACCAGTTCTTGAAGGAACTTGTGAAAAGAGAACTGGTCTTACAGATTGCATGTCATACTACTGCTCACTATATAGATCAGGCTACCCAAGTTCCTACCTAGGTTACTGATCTGCTGTTGGAATTTGAGTCAGTTTTTGTTACTCCTGTTGGTTTACCTCCCATCCGAGGGCATGAATACCAAATTCAGCTTAAGGAAGGAGTTCAAGCCATCTGCCAAAGGCCCTACAGGTATCCTTTTTATCGGAAAAATGAAATTGAAAAAATAGTTCAAGAGTTGTTGTCTGCTGGTTCAATTAGGCACAGTTGTAGTCCATTTGCTTCACATGTTCTTTTGGTAAGAAAGGCTGATGGGTCTTGGAGGATGTGCATAGAGTATAGGACTTTGAATCAAGACACTATTAAGGACAAGTATCCTATTCTTGTCATTGATGAGTTGGGAGGGGCTTGTGTGTTTTCTAAATTGGATTTGAGGTCTGGTTACCACTAAATCAGAATGAAAGAAGAAAACATCCCTAAAACTGCTTTTAGAACACATGAAGGCCACTATGAATTCTTAGTTATGCCTTTTAGCTTAACTAATGCTCCCTCTAGTTTTCAGTCCTTGATGAATGACATCTTTAGGCCCTTCTTAAGGAAGTTTGTTATTGTTTTTTTTTTTTTTTTTTTGATGACATATTGGTGTATAGTAAATCCTTGTCTGATCATCTTGGTCATCTCAGATTGGTCTTGGAGACCTTGGTCAAACATTAGCTATTTTCTAAGAAATCAAAATGTATGTTTGCTTGTGGGGAGGTAGAGTACTTAGGTCACCTCATTTCTGGTAAGGGAGTGAGAAATGACCCAAAAAAGACCGTTGCTATGCAGTAATGGCCTGTACCTAGAGATGTTAAAGCCTTGGGGGGTTTCTTGGGTCTCACTGGGTACTATAGGAAGTTTGTGAAGGGCTATAGACAAATTGCTGCACCCTTGACTGCTCTATTGAAGAAGGATTCATTTGTTTGGGCTCCAGAAGCTGCCAATGCATTTCAGATGCTTAAGGAGGTTGTCTCAAATCCTCCAGTGTTAGCTTTGCCTAATTTTACCAAGCCTTTTACTGTGGAGTGTGATGCTTCTGGTGTGGGTTTAGGGGCTGTCCTAATGCAAGATCACAAGCCTATTGCCTTTCATAGTCAAGCATTGAAAGGTAATAAGCTCTTACTTCCTACCTATGAGAAGGAATTACTAGCTTTATCGGTGGCAGTAAAGAAGTGGAGACCCTACTTGTTGGGAAGACCATTTGTTATCAAAACAGATCATCAAAGTCTAAAATACCTCTTAGAGCAGAGGGTGGGCACACCAGTACAACAGAGGTGGATTACCAAGCTCCTTGGCTATGCTTTCATTGTGGAGTACAAACAAGGTAAAGAGAATGTGGTGGTTGATGCACTCTTAAGAAGGTCAGGTGATGAAATTACAGCGTTTGCTTCTGTCCAATTTGATTTGCCTATTTTTGTTCCAAGTGTGTCAGCTATTTTAGATGTTCCACCTCCTTCAGAAGGCACCTTGTGCATTATATCATTTCCTACTCCATCATGGTTGTCTGATCTCAAGAAGAGCTATACTTCTGACCTTAAGATACAGACTATTGTGCAAACCATTTAGTTAGGTTCTGATGCTCCTCCTGGGTTTACCCTCTACAATAGGTTACTATTTTATAAGGGTAAACTGTATTTGGGTGAGTCTAGTGGTGATTTGAAGTCTGTGGTCCTGCATCAGGTGCATGACAGCCCCTTGGGGGGCCATTCTAGCTACCTTAAGACCTTGCAGAGGCTTCAGAGAGATTTTTACTGGTCTGGATTGAGGCAAGACCTAAAGCAATATGTGAAAGAATGTGATGTTTGCCTGAAACTTAAACATGAGACTTGCTTTCCAACTGGGCTGTTGCAACCCTTGCCCATTCCAGAAAAACCATGGTTAGATGTGAGCATGGATTTTGTGGAAGGACTGCCCAAGTCTCATATGCAGTCTGTGGTATTGGTGGTAGTGGATAGGCTTACCAAGTATACTCATTTTATGGCTTTCTCCCATCCTTACGCTGCTACCAAGGTGGCTAATGTCTACCTACAATTTGTGTTTAAATTGCATGGTATGCCCTCTACCATTGTTAGTGATAGAAATCATAGTTTTAAAAACCGGACCGGACCGTCTGGTTCAACCGGGAACCGGACACTAATCCGGTCCGGTTATTGTTAAAACCCGAAAATAGAAGAAAAATCGTTAAAACCGGAAAACCGCCTATTTAACCGGAAAACCGGAAATCAGTACGGTTAAACCGGTTTTTAGCAGGTCTTCTTTAAAAATTAAAACTACAGATGCTGTGTTAAAAAAAAAAAAAAAAGAGAAAGAGAGATTTTTTTTTAGATTTGAGAGTAGAGATTTTGATTTTGAAAATGTTTTCAAGCTTGAAATTGTGAAGCCTAAGACACCGATAGTTACTCCAAAAACATCAGATCTCCTATCTTTATGTTGAGGAAGGAGACCAAAAACGAAGCAAATTTCATATGACTTTATCTGTCTGCACTCCGCTTCAGCCTTTGTTTTCTGCTCTTGCACATACGCATATTGATAGGAGAGACACAGAGAGAGGGAGAGAATTTTGAAGAAGGAAATTCGGAAATGAAACTCTAGCAAAACCAAAAAGTGGATGGGAAAGAAATAAGTCCAGAGACTTGTTTGAAAGTTTGAATAAATGTGTGGTGTGTGTGATATAAACGTGTAAGTGTAGGATAGGTGGGAAAAAAGTATCAAGGGCAATGATATTGTTACCTATTGGTGACTTTCTTTTGGTTATTTGACAAATTAGAAAATAATTAAAAATTGTTTGTAATTGCTATTCTTCACCTTTTTATGGTTGTGTTTTTTTTTTTTTTTTTTTTTTTTTTTTTTGGGTTGAGTATTGTGAAGTGGTGTCCAAAAGTTGGAAAGTTAATATTTAATATTTTACTATTATTAATTTTTTTAGTTAAAATGACTAGTTATAAAATTATTTATTTATTTTTATAATTAATAATTATTTATTTATTATTTATGACATCATCGGTTCAACTACCGGTCGAACCCCGGTCGGACCATAAAACCGATAAACACTCCCTATTCCGGTTCTTTCACCGTACCGGTTTTTAAAACCATGATAGAAATCCTATATTCACTTCTCATTTTTGGAGGGAATTGGTGAGATTGCAAGGAGTGACTTTGACTATGTCTTCTTCTTACCACCCTCAGATTGATGGCCAAACTGAGGTGGTAAACAAGAGCTTGGAACACTACCTAAGGGCTTTTGCAGCTGACAAGCCACTACTTGGGTTGAGTGGTTACCCTTGGCAGAGTTTTGGCTTAACACCAATTTCCATGTTGTTGCTAAGATGACACCCTTTGAGGCTTTATATGGTTACCCTCCTCCTCGGGTTTTAGATTATGTAGCTGGTACTACAAGGGTTGGGGCAGTGGACTTGTTGCTTAAGGGCAGACAACAACTTTTGTCCTTGCTTAAGCAGAATTTATGTGCTACTTAAGAGAGGATGAGGTGGTTTGCAGGAAAAAAGAGGGTAGAGAGGTCCTTTGCAGTAGGGGATTGGATGTATCTAAGGTTGCAGCCATATAAACAGTCCTCAGTGCATCATAAGAAACCTGGGAAGCTGGCTCCAAGGTACTATGGGCCATTTTAGGTCATCCAAAGGATTAAGGAAGTGTCTTATAAATTGGACTTGCCTTTTGGTTCCCTCATTCATCCTGTGTTCCATGTTTCCTGCCTCAAAGCTAAGTTGGGAGACAATGTGGTGCCTAGGCCTACATTGCTTGCTGTAAATGCAGATTTGGTGCTTACCCCAGAACCTGTGCTGATCTTGGACAGAAAATCTATTCAGTTAAGAAGCAGAACTGTGACCTAGGTTCTAGTACAGTGGCAAGGTGAGTGCAAGGAAGATGCTACCTGGGAAATCCTATATGATTTGCAAGCCAAATTTCCTCACCTTGTGGGCAAGGTGCTCTAAGGGAGGGGGTCTTGTTAGGATCACTTTTATAATGCCACTGTAACCATTGTTGTATTGGTTGTTGTACAAACTGATGCTATTAGTTGTATTAGTTGGTTATACTTGTTAACTAGGGCTTAACTATGGTTAATAGTGAGTCAAGGTTAGTACTTGTAACTGTTGTTAGTTAGGTTGAGAGAGTTAGTTGGTTAGGGTATAGAGAAGAGGCAGTTATGTAGTCAAACAGGGCGGTACTCTTGCATAAAAGGTACGATGGTCAATAATAACATTTCAAGCATGCAAATTGTCACTAATTCAATCTACTTCCTATCTCAATTCTCTAATTCTCCATTCTTTCTCTATTCTAGAGGCAGAGCTGTCCTCGAACTCAGCTACAATCAAATACAATCACCCTTAATTTTCTTTACAATTAGTTCACTATCCTTGCAAATTAGCACACAACCGCATAGAGAGACCAATATTGGTTCATGAAGTGAAAACCCTTGTAGAAATACCTACCAAGATGAAAACACTTTAAGGGCAGATTCAAAAAGAAAATCAACTATAAAAGGCTGTCGCAGTACATGCATGTTTATAGACTATTGTACTTGAGCTCCTTGCTCTTGCTAGTAATTGCATACTTCTACATTTTTCCTTCTATGTAATCCGCTTCGCAAACGATCGCCGCTTGTAGATTAACCCACTAGGCACTTCAAGAGATTCTTGTTAGTTTGTGCAACTAAGGACATCTATGTGTTTTCAGAGCAAATTCCTACACAGACATAGGTGGGTGATCAAGGTATTTTGGTTAAGGACATCTCAAGGATATTCAATGGAGAGGTTGGGAAGACAATCATATTTTCTCTTAACTGTTTGATAGCTATTTTCCTATTAGAGAGTAGGGTTAAAATTTTTTATGGGAAGGGATTATGGTTACGATGGCCACATAATCTGCCTAGAAAGTAAGTTTGTAATATTTTAAAAGCTTTCACTCAAGCGAGTGTCGAGTGAGGGACTACAAATTTTTTTTTATAATTTTCAATTTTGTTTGAATGTGATTTGGTTTTCTATCGAGCAAGCTCTTCAATCTTTCACAATGAACAGCAGTCTCATTGTTAAACCCATTTTACACCCTTTATGAATACAAAGAAAAAGACCAAACATTGCAAACTTTTTGTCATGAAATATGCCAATGTGGGGGACTTGGGCCAGGTGATCGGTACCAGCCCATCAAGCTTAAGCCCAAATACACAAGTCGAAACTAGCCTGGGGGATTGGAGCTGGCCCAAATCTTGTAGGTGTAAGGTTGAATTTAATCAACCATTTTATTGGCTTTATTCCGTGCCAAATTTGCTTGTATTTCAGCATTTAGTAACCCTGTATTTAGGTGGGTTTGATGTAAGGGTAGTGAGTGAGATAGAGTGTTGATTGCTCAAGAATGCAAGAAAACAGAGACTCGCGGTTTGCTCTCGTGGGTAGTTCGCGGCTTCAAGCCGCCAAACGCAGCACACGTGCCAAACGTGCCAGAAGGTGAACAGTCATGCTATCTGGAGCACTATAGGACAAAACAGGATAACTGGGCATACGGTTATCTTGCGACTGGGTCTCGCGACTTAGTCAAGTCGCGAGGCCAAGCCGCGAGCCACCCCTGTTTTGTAAAATCTGACGTTTCACATTCCTCTCTCACTCCAGTATAAATACCCCTTATACCCACAAATGTATGAGAGTTTCTAGAGAGAATTTTGAGAGAGAAACCCTAGAGAAAAACAAGATTGATTCATCTACAATCTTCACCTAAGAGACTCTTCAAATTCCTCTACTCTCTTCCTCTCCATTGATACATCCTTGAGAGGTTCTTGGCCAAATCCCTTTCTCACCATACCCATATCTGTGAGAAGGTTTATTTGGTGCTTTGGGAAGCAGTTAGGAAGGAACCAATTCATATTGGTTGATGCTATGGTCTAGTAGCGGAATCCGGGAAGCTAGAAAAGAAAAAGATTCGGCGCAACCTCGTTGGAGCAGGAAGCTTGGAGGGCTTAGGTGCACTGGGTAGATTAGGCTTGGAGCGTCTATTGCTGTCCATGTATCCAAACTACATTTTCTAGTGGATTGTTTACCGCTTGGAGGGCGGCAGAGAGGTTTTACGCCGAGGGTTTCGGTTTCCTCTTCGATAACATATCGCGTGTTGTCCTTGTGTTTGCATCTTCCTTCCCTTTTATCTTTGCCTTTTATTATCTACTGTGGGTTGTGATTTTAAATTGGCTTAGATTATTTTCCAATTCTGTTTTATAGTTTTTGTTCATTTTCCGCACACTAGTTGTTTGACATAAAGCTTGAATTGGTTAATCTGTAAATTGGGGGTCTAAACGTTCAAGAGTGTTTATACACATATTTGAACTTTCAGTGGGGATGGGCCCAGCCCAACAATAAGTGTATCAGGATCTAGAGAGCAATGTTCGGTGAACTTGTTAAGTGTTCGGTCACATATCGGCCCACTACTAACCGTCAAGACAATGCGAAATTAACAAGGACGTAAAGAAGTTCAGATTGCCACTGAGCGCTAGAAGAACTTTTGTGAAGTCTTTGCTGAGCACTATTTGGTGTTTGGAACAAGTTTCAACAGAATCTTCAAAAGACATGATGATTCCTTGAAATTTTGAGTGAAAGTGGGATTGCATGGAACTTGGCGAAACAGTAATGATTGGAACCCCACTAAGAAGAGATTATATAAGTGGAGTGAAGGTAGATAAGTGGGGTTGGTGAAGGGCTTGCTAAAACAACAAAAGAAGAAAAAAGCAAGAAAGAAGTAAGAAGAAAGGGGAAGAATAGTAACAAAGAGGGAGGACAAAAGAATTGAGGGAGACATACGAGAGATAGTAAGGGATTAAGTCTAAGAAGGAAAGGGTTTTTGGGCTAGAAATCACGAGGGTACTTGTAGTTGGGCTGTTTAGGCTCCATTTGAGGCTAAATTTATAGGATTGTGAGGAATCCCACCAACAAATAGATTTGGAGCCCAAATCCACTTCCATAATTATTTATGTTAGTAGGGTTGGGGCACCACAACCAAACTATAGATTTCCTAACAATCTCCACCTGTAGCAACTTTATGACAAAACACCCTAATATTGACTTGAGTATCTCTGCAAGTCTATGAAATCACAAACCAACAAAGACTTACACCTATTCTAGAGACATGATTCTGGGGCTAGAACAATTTACCTGTCTTTGTTGAACTTGAACAAAAATATTAAATGTGTTACAAACCCATGGGTAGAACTCACCTTTAAAAATCGGCTTACAAGGGAAGGGTACCCAAGAACTTATAAACACATAGTTAATCTTATACTTAATCCATGTGGGACATTAGGATCATAACGTATCACCATGCTCTGCAGTCGACGTCCATGACGACTCACTCTAGTGACATTGACCTGATGGTAGCCCTTTCTCTTTTTGGTGGTTCCATTTACCTATCAATAATTTTAAATTTAGCCTCTAGGTTGCCCCCTCCAAATCTGACCGCAAAGCTGCAACTCATTTGATTCCATACTCAATGAGCTACATCCGATTACTCAAATTGGTGGTTGGCTTTGATACCAAATGTTACAAACCCATGAATAGAACTCACCCTTGAAAATCGGCTACAAGGGGAGGGTGCCCAAGAGTTTATAAACACATGGTTAAGTTTATACTTAATCCATATACGACATTAGGATCATAACAAAATGAAACTGGTATAGATAGTAAAAGTAACAATATTGATCAAGCATATCATAAGAATATGAATATCATGAAAAGCACGGATAGCTTGACCATAAACAAAAATGGTGCACAAGCAAGACCCATAGCATGTCATAGAGTAGGAAGTGCATCAAGAACAATCAAGTTGATGACTATAATGGTCAATCATCAAGGATATGACACATTTGAACATGTGAAGCAAATTAGAACCACAAAATTAGTAAGTTCGACATGTTCAACACAAAGCAGTGATTACACTTCTCAACACAAGCTTTTATGTTTTAACCAACTTATTACATACCATTGCAAAGAATGTCAATAAATCAAAATTCAAACACATTTAATGTTTAGAGAAGTACATACAAAGTAGAAATATGAAACATTAATATATAGCAAAAAAAGGTATCCCCTCCAAGTTCATAGTAGCAAAATAAATTCCCCAAAATTTCTCTCCCCCTACTAAGAGCAATTAAAAAAAAAAAAATCCAAAAAATTATTCCCCCTTTTTTTGTCATGAAAGCCAAAAAGAGGACTCATAAATGACCATCTAGACATGGCAAATGGGTGGGTTGGGCCGGGTTCGAGTTGGGTCAATCAGTTGTGGGCCAAAAACGGGTCATTTTAAGTGGGTTAAAAAGGGGTTTGGGTTAATCGGGTTACGGGTTGGGTCGGGTTGACCCGTATTTTTCACTTGAATTTTTTTTTTTAAAATAAAAATAAAATAAAGAAAACAACATGTATTTGTCATTTGGAAAATCATGCAACAAATTACTTGATGTAAAATGCATTACTTTGAATTCACCACATATATCAAGAATGAACTTAATTAAACTTATTAATACTTATTCAATAATTTTAAAATTATAAAAATTCCAACATTGCTAACTAAAACAAAATAACACAAAGATAAGAAAAACAAATACACAAGTTTTATTTCTACACAACATCAACATCCCAAAATATAAAACAAAATTACAAATGACTTATTGGATAACTCATTTGACAAAGAATAAAAAAATATAAGAAATTTACAATCTTGAAAATTAATATTATAATCTATTACTAATTGTGGTTGGCACTCTATTTCAATTTGAGACTATACGTTTGTAGGGGCACGATTCCTTTGCGGCCCATTAACATTTTTGGGCTCACACACGAAAGATCCCTCACAATATGATTTGTAGAGAGTGGGCTTGAAAAGCTTGGGTTTGGTCGCGGGGCGATGTTCCGATCCTGACTTTAGAGGAATTCCTATAGGAAAAGGAATTGGGTTTTGATGTTTAAGCCCTATGGCGTCGCGTCCAATGAGATTGATCTCCTCGGACTTGGTCCGAGGACCATTGAGGTCATTCCTGGTTCCCCGACGGCGAGTCTTTTTTATGATCTGCATGTGCTATTAGGATACTTCCACCCCCGGAGTCCCCCTCCCCCCAGATGGGATCCTCTCCCAGGTTCACTTACTTCTTCTTTTATACTCGCCTGTATTTGCTGTCCTTCGTCCACGTGTAGGGTCAATCTTTACAAAACTGACATTTGTCCCATCAGTCCAATCCCGGAATTGTTGGGGATGGTTGATAAAGCTGAAGAGTATGGCTCTGTCAGGGGCAGCGCATTGAATGGTAATGAGAGCAGCTGTCCCGAATATTCTTAGATTCTCTTTTAAGTTTGGCCCTATACCAGTTTCACCCTTCTTCTTTTGGTGGGGCTTTGGATCTGCCGAGGACTAAGTTGTCCTCAGCTACATCACAAAACTGTTTGATGCTCTGTATTGTAGAGCTTGGGCCGTAGCTCTCCTTGGCTCGGGCCTTCGGACTCTTTAAGGGTAAATGGGCCTGGCCCATAAATTATTGGGCCCCACAATAGCCCCTCAAAACCCTGTTATCCGACTTCTGGGTTGGAAAGGAGGGTTTTGGTAAACCCGGGCCTTTAGTATGGCTTATTTAGTTCATGCCCCGCATTGATGTGGGCGGTTTTCCACCTGTCCAGGAAGTTAGCCGGTTTTGAAGGAATTCCCTTTAATCCGCTCGTGATCTACTCCTGCCGCTTGACTGTCCCAGACGCGCCCTTAATGACTCCCCTTTACGAGGTTCATTTATGTCCGGCGGCTCATCTGATAAGCTGGGGAAGTGGAACGGACACCTCTTTTTTCTTCAGATTCTTTTGGGAATTTGAATGCATTTAATACCCCCCATTTTGCCCTTCCTATAAGAAGGCAAGCAAGAGGCCATCACTTTCGCGCAGACCCCTTTCCATCCTTCTGAGATCTGAAGCCCATAGCCTCCTTTAGCGTTTGTTTAACCCGATTATTATACACCATATTGTTATACGTCTATCATAACAAATGATGAAGGAACCATGCCCCTCCTCAAAACACCATGCTCTGATAAAGCTTGAAATGGCTCGGTCAGGGCAAGGATGGCGCAGACTTAAGATTTGTCCCGCCTCTCTTTCAGCCAAAATCCGAAGCAGGGGCTCGTCACGTCAAACTTTCGGCGTGACTGAGTCGGGAACACCCAATGTCAGCACCACCTGGCTCCTCACGAGCACACCTAACACGGCACCAGTGTGTTAGGAGTCAGGGCTGAGGCAGAGGCTAAGTGCTTTTGCTTCTCCCTCTCTTTGCTCACTAGTGCCCTCCTCCGCCTTCCTCTCCTAGTCTTCCCAGCACCAGCTCCGCCTTGGTGCTGTCCTTTTCCCTCTTTTACTCCTCTCTTTGTCTTTTCATCTCTTCCCCTCTTCTTCTCCTCCTTCTCTTACTCATGTCCTCCATCTTCTTCATTCATCTCCTCCATCTTCTTCATTGATTTCTTCCTTACTATTTCCTTCTCATTCATTTTTTTTTTTTGAAGTGGGTTCTTCCCTTAATATGAGCAACAATGAGGCAGAGACTGGAGAGACTTTGAAGACGAGTTTAAAAGGCGCCTGACCGTTTACTTATCTGTACTGCGGATGTTAGTGTTGCCTCGGCAGTCCTTCTTTTGTATAGGCTTGTTGATGCCCCTTTTTGTACATTGTAATAATTTTTCATATTAATAAAAGTTGTTTCTATTTCATTTTGCATGTTTTGTCTCTATATTTTATAAATTTGCAAGCGTTGCTCGGCACAATAATATAGCATCTAGATCGCTGTCAACTAAGATCAAAATACTTGATAATAAAAAGATGTCGCCATAACTTTAACAGAAGTGCTTGGCACAATAAGGCCGACTAGTAAAAAGTAATACTTACCCCTGCTAGCCGAGGAGAGAAACGAAGGCTTGGTGCCGTGTGAGGAATAACCATTTGAAAATATACCACCCACTAAATGAACAGCCCTCTTAGGCCATTGAATACTGGGGCGTTCCACCACCTTCCTTACACCTTTGTTGTCCTTAACCTTTTATGGTGTTTAAGCCGTGGGTCAAGTGATCTGACATTTTTATCAAGTAGCCCATCTTACGAAATCCAAACCTTTTCTTATCCAAGTAGTCGGTTTCACCATTGGCTTGGGTCCGAGGACCATACAAGGCCTTGGCTCTATCCAGAACTTGTAATAATAATAATTTTTGTACTTGGTTTCCCCATAGGCTTGAGTCCGAGGACCATACAAGGCCTTGGTTCTGTCCAAAACTTGTAATAATAATAATTTTTTGTACTTGGTTTCCCCATAGGCTTGAGTCCGAGGACCATACAAGGCCTTGGTTCTGTCCAAAACTTGTAATAATAATAATTTTTGTACTTGGTTTCCCCATAGGCTTGAGTCCGAGGACCATACAAGACCTTGGTTCTGTCTAAAACTTTATGCTCTCCTTTTTTTTTTTTATGCACTTGGTCTTTCCTCAGGTGTCTTATAAGCTGCCGAGCAGGAAGTTGTCCTCGGCAACGGCTATTCCTTGGTGTGGGCCATAGTCCGTGGGCTTCCATGCAGAACGGGCCTGAGCCGCGAATTTACCAGGCCCACAAACTAAGAGGCATTTCCGTAGTCTTTGGTCACGCGGTACTTTTTGGCGTCCCAGTGTTCGAGGTGCGCCTTCTCGAGGATCTTCAAATCTTACGGCTGAGGATGAAGTTGGAAATTGAGCCAAGTCTGCTTCGTCTGTAGCGTTCCTTGGAAACTTGCACGAATCAAATGCCACCGGTTCACTTCTGGGTATAAATAGGATAGGGGATCACTTCACTTGCACATGAATTCTCCTGTTCTCCTCAGAACCATATTTCTTCCATATCCGCGATCTCTCTTTCTAGTGCCACTGCCTTAAAGCAAGATGTTTGAGGCGTGGATGGGGGTGAAAGGTCTCCGCGCGCTTCAGAGGCACCGAATCCTCAAGGTGATACGGTATGAACAAGGATGGTACAGATTCGAGCCAGTCCTCCGTTTTGACAGGAGGAAAAAGGGGTTCCTCCCTCTTTTAGTCAAAATCCGAAGCAGGTTCTGGTCATGCCAGATTTTTGGTATGTCCGAAGAAGGAATTTCCGCCATCAGCGCCGTCTGCCTTGTAGCAGGCAAATTTTTGCGGGGGCTTCCCAACTTCCGGCTCCCTGCACCTTTTCTGTAGATGGTGTTAGCCTGAGGTCAGGTTCTTTGGCTGCCTGAGTTATGGACATGTAGAAGCGTCGAGGAATAGTTTCCTTAGACGACATCTTGGAACAGTAGCCAATCTCTCCTCTGAGCTATCTCCTCGGCATCATCTTCACTCTTTTGTACTTTTCTTTTGCTTACGCAGTTAACTCTAATGTAAGCTTATTTCAGCTTTTTATTGTACACTGTACTGTTCTTTTGTCTTAATAAAAGATGTGTTTATTTCTTTATACATACTTTTTTTTGCAACAACTACTTTGGGCCTGAATATTAAGTCTAAGCCTGCTTATAACAATATTCTGGGCAGAAGAATACTTTAACACAAATCCCTATTAGTTTAAACTCGCAAATATTATCAAGTATAACAATGGTGATCCTCAATAGATTAAATTCATGGAACTAACTGAGATAGCTATTGAGTGCTGCGCGATGCACGCTAGACCAATTCCCGAGAACAATAAACTCTAAACAATTCGTCCGAGATGATAGTCGAGTAGCGAAGGACTTTGTGCTTTCAGGTAATATGCTGTATCGTACCGCATCATTCCCTTTGGTACAGGGGATCCGAGGGTAGACCGGGGAACCCGTGCAATTAAGGGATTGACCCAATTGTTAACGAGGAGTTCTCTTCGGATGGATCTTGAGGTTTATGTGCCATAGAACTTGGTTTCCCCATAGGCTTGAGTCCGAAGACCATGCAAGGCCTCGGTTCTGTCCAAAACTCATGATCTTTTTATGTACTTGGTTTCCCCATAGGCTTGAGTCCGAGGACCATGCAAGGCCTCGGTTCTGTCCAAAACTTATGATCTTTTTATGTACTTGGTTTCCCCGTAGGCTTGAGTCCGAGGACCATGCAAGGCCTCGGTTCTGTCCAAAACTCATGATCTTTTTATGTACTTGGTTTCCCCTTAGGCTTGAGTCCGAGGACCATGCAAGGCCTCGGTTCTGTCCAAAACTCATGATCTTTTTATGTACTTGGTTTCCCCATAGGCTTGAGTCCGAGGACCATGCAAGGCCTCGGTTCCGTCCAAAACTTATGATCTTTTTATGTACTTGGTTTCCCCGTAGGCTTGAGTCCGAGGACCATGCAAGCCTCGGTTCCGTCCAAAACTTATGATCTTTTTATGTACTTGGTTTCCCCGTAGGCTTGAGTCCGAGGACCATGCAAGACCTCGGTTCCGTCCAAAACTTATGATCCTTTTATGTACTTGGTTTCCCTGTAGGCTTGAGTCCGAGGACCATGCAAGGCCTCGGTTCCGTCCAAAACTTATGATCCTTTTATGTACTTGGTTTCCCCGTAGGCTTGAGTTCGAGGACTATGCAAGGCCTCGGTTCCGTCCAAAACTTATGATCTTTTTATGTACTTGGTTTCCCCGTAGGCTTGAATCCGAGGACCATGCAAGGCCTTGGTTCTGTCCAAAACTTATGATCTTTTTACTTGTTTTATTTTTCGACCACCAGCCCTTACACCAGGGCGAGGAAAGTTGGCCTGAGGCTGGAAGCCCCTAGAGACGCCCGCGCCCTTAGCACTGCGAGGCGTAGCCCCTAGCAGAAGTTTACGTCGGAGCAACTACTATATGTCGCCGGAGACGGAGGAGACCCTAGAAATTTCTGCTTGCCAATGAGTTGATTCCACCGCCACCTGCGCCAACGCGCAAGCTTCCCCACAGACGGCGCCAATTGTAGGGGCACAATTCCTTTGCGGCCCATTAACATTTTTGGGCTCACACACGAAAGATCCCTCACAATATGATTTGTAGAGAGTGGGTTTGAAAAACTTGGGTTTGGTCGCGGGGCGATGTTCCGATCCTGACTTTAGAGGAATTCCTATAGGAAAAGGAATTGGGTTTTGATGTTTAAGCCCTATGGCGTCGCGTCCAATGAGATTGATCTCCTCGGACTTGGTCCGAGGACCATTGAGGTCATTCCTGGTTCCCCGACGGCGAGTCTTTTTTATGATCTGCATGTGCTATTAGGATACTTCCACCCCCGGAGTCCCCCTCCCCCCAGATGGGATCCTCTCCCAGGTTCACTTACTTCTTCTTTTATATTCGCTTGCATTCGCTGTCCTTCGTCCACGTGTAGGGTCAATCTTTACAAAACTGACATTTGTCCCATCAGTCCAATCCCGGAATTGTTGGGGATGGTTGATAAAGCTGAAGAGTATGGCTCTGTCAGGGGCAGCGTATTGAATGGTAATGAGAGCAGCTGTCCCGGATATTCTTAGATTCTCTTTTAAGTTTGGCCCTATACCAGTTTCACCCTTCTTCTTTTGGTGGGGCTTTGGATCTGCCGAGGACTGAGTTGTCCTCGGCTACATCACAAAACTGTTTGATGCTCTGTATTGTAGAGCTTGGGCCGTAACTCAGTCCTCGGCTACATCACAAAACTGTTTGATGCTCTGTATTGTAGAGCTTGGGCCGTAACTCTCCTTGGCTCGGGCCTTCGGACTCTCTAAGGGCAAATGGGCCTGGCCCATAAATTATTGGGCCCCACAACGTTAAAGTTTGATTGTTTACTTATTTATACATTATCTCTTTTATGAATATCATATCATTGTTAAGTAACACACACTCTAGAAAATATCATAATTTATTTTGAAAAGTTGTCTATTTTGGACATAAATTGTTAAAAAATAGGTCTAAGCATTCTTTAATTTATGTTAATTTGATAATTTGGCTTCACTATTTTCACACCTATGAATGTTTCTCACACATGTTTACAATTTTAAATCTATGTTTTTAACTCTATTGTAATCAGATTATCTAAGCATGTACTTTGCTATTTGATATTTTAAAATTTTTATACATTACAGAATGCTCAACCATTCATTTTTCAATTCATTTGTATGCAGTTATGTAAATGTCTTAATTGTTTCTTTAAAGCTCATAACAAATAATTAAACCAATATTGTCTTAATTTATTATTTTTTTTTACCAAAAAAAAAGTTTTAAAATAAGGTTTGGGTTGCAGGTTAGGTCGGGTTGACCCACAAAAACAAGGGTTGGGTCACGGGTCATGGGTCAACCCATTTTTGCTTCGGGTCACAAAATGGGGTTCGGTTTGGGTATGTTTTGGGTTGGGTTGGGTCAGTAAATTCTGACTTGTTTTGCCATGTCTATAACCACCATGTGGTCACTAAAGCTGATTAATATCTCATCCATAAATGCCATTTCTGCACAAATAAGCTCTGAACTTTGTATGCATAAGCTCGTGATTTTGGAGGAGTTGTTGTAGGTAGGTCAAGGTTAGTAGCCATAGCAACATCTACCTTATCAATATCATGATTCCATTCGTCCTCAAAATGATCAGCAGCTTCAGGTGTGGGTTTGGGATGGTTCTCCAAGTGTGAGGTGCTCATATTTAGGGATCAAACACCGATGGCTATTTGTAACTTGCCACGACTTTCTTTATACGATATTTGGATATGTTGATACCTGATGAGCTTGATGATGAGATATTGAAAAGGAAGGATAGCTTTAGAAGAGAGGTTCTCAATTGCCTCTTTGTTGATAGGACAAATGTGTAAAAAAAATGTCAGTAGGCGTGTCAGTGATGAGATCAATCAGCATATGAATCCAAGACGGATGTAGGGTAACATATGGGAGATAGGTAGGGGTGGCAAAATCTGACACGACCCGCGAACCTGACACGACTAACTCGTTTATAAACAGGTCATGGGTTGAGGCTAAATGGGTTCGGGTCATATCCGGGTCGACACGGCTGACCTGTTTAATAAACGGGTCGTGTTCGTGTTCAACATGTGAACCCGTCTAACCTATTTGACCCGTTTAGATAATAAAGGTATTAAATTTTGTTATTATTGCTTAATTTTTTGTTGTAGTTATATGTTTATTACTATATTTATGGTTGTAATTGTATTTTAATTTTAGATATATAGAAGTTGATAATAGATTATTTAGGTCATGTATGACCTATTAATCAAACAGGTTATTAAACGGGTTATTTGTATTAACTTTTACATGACTTATTAATTAAACAGGTTAAACATGTTGGGTTGGGTTAACCTGTTTAATAAACGGGTTGGGTTAGGGTTGAGGATTCTTGACACGTTTACTAAACAGGTCGGGTTCGAGTCAACCTATATAGCAGAGTACTTATGGCTTGTCACGACACGAACTCGACCCGTGAACACGAATTGACACCCCTAGAGATAGGAAAAAATGTTGAGAGCACATAGTAAGGCTTAGAGAAGTCAGTATTGAGGAATGAACTTCTTAGTAATAACCATACAGCAAGACCTTAGGAACCCATTCAGTTTGGCGACCACAAACAAGGGCGAGCTCTTCATTTATTGAGAGACGAGTCCTATCTTCATATGATTGAGGTAACTGATCTTCTACTCTAACGATGCCTAGGAGTGTGGAGATGAGATTGAGGTTGGTCCCTAGATACACTCCTTTGACATATGATTTGAAACCCTCATTCTTGATTATCTCATGAGCATTGGTATAGACTATAGTATTCTTGAATGAGAATAATGGGGGGTGGTGCAAGGTCAGTGATGAGAGATAACCACCCACAGAAATGAACATTTGATCCGTGCTAACCTGCTTGGGTTTAGTTTGGAAGGTGGCCATTGCGCTGGTTGAGTGACTTTATCTGTTAAAATGGTGTGGTACGGTTTGGCATGTCAATACTACTATTTAAGGAGCTTTCCCTATTTGAGATCCTCATTTAAAAAAAAAAAAAAGCCCCCTACACCCTTATGTTTAAGTTAGAGACAAAACTAAAAGACAATTCAGTAAAAATACAACTCTAACTCCCACTAAAATATTGCCTAAAAAATAGGGTCACTCTCCTATTTATTTTCAAATTGCTTTATCCACTTATAAATTAGATTTTCAAAATAAAAATTATATATACTAGCCTCTGGCACGCACGTGAGGCTTTTCTATTTTTTGGTAAAGGTTAATAATTTGCATCTATTATAATTTAAGGTTACTACATTTTCCAATTACAAAAGACCCTAGGGGCGTGATGAGTGTTATGCATTTGCAGGTGAAATATTTTTTTCATCACACCCCTAGGTTTTTTTGTGATTAAAAAATTTAGTAATCTCAAATTATAATAGATACAAATTATTAACCTTTACTAAAAAAATTGAAGAGTTTCGCACATGCTCAGAGGCTAGTTTAGGATCACTACATTTTAGAATTACAAAAAAAAAAAAAAAAAAAAAAAAAAAAAAAAAAAAAAAAAAAAAAACTAAGGTGTGTGATGAGTATTATGCATTTGTAGATGAAATAATTTTTTCATCACACCTCTTGATTTTTTTGTGATTAAAAAATGTTGTAATCCAAAATTATAATGGATGCTAATGATTTAACCTTTACTCAAAAAAATAGAAGAGTCTCTGAGCAAGCGTCGATTTCAATTTAAATCCTAGCATTTAAAAAAAAAAAAATTTACATCAAGGCAAATACATCAAACATCCAATGTACAAAATATATACTTTACATGGAACCTAAGTCCAAATAAGAAACATATAGAGCAAAGAAGCTTGTTTCACCAATTCCCTCTGTTTCCCTATTTGTAGATAGGAAGGGACACAAAAATGTTTGATGGGTTATTTGTAGATAGGAAGGGACACAAAAATGCTTGATGGGTTATTCAGTACTTAACTACTTATTCTTTCATATCTTTATGCCTCAGCACCACCTTGTCTTGCCATCTTGGTCTTATATGTTCTAGAGTTGAATTGGCTACCTCTTTGCAGTTATCATCAATATAATACAATTCCTTCTCATGTCTAAAAGCTAGATAGAAAGAACCCTCAAAGATAACAGTATAGTATCAGTCTTCCTGTGATTCCTGAAATATTGCAACCTCTACAATTCCTACATTGAAATAAAACACCAAAACATTTACTTGTCTTAGACTTAGAAGCTTCAATTAGGAACAAAGTATGCCAGAAAATAGTAAAAAAAAAAGTATCCTTTCTCTTTACAAATGCACCTAATGGTTCTTTCTTCCTAATTCATATCCAAACTTACATTTGTTTGGACATATGTGGATATTGTTAGAGACATATGTTATGTAAATTGGATAACCCTTTGACAAAACGCACTTTACTTTTAATTGGGTAGATCTAGGATGAGTTTAGTACTTTAAGGAACAAGAGTTCAAGTCTAGTATTGAAGCCATGCAAAACTATCCAAGAAATAAGTGAAAAAGTGTTGTTCATTAAAGCTCAACAGATCCATATCCGTCAAGGTTTAATGTCGATGCTCGATAGCAGCTCGATAGAAGTTGTATCTATCGAGAATTATGAAATTCAGATTTCCAGATCTAATTTCACGCATATCCAAGTGTATATGTGTAGGGTTTCTTTTCTCACAACCCTAGACATGTATAAGGATTATTTTAAAGGCCGTCACACTGGATGAAACTTAATGAAAATTGATTGTGCATGCAAATTGTGACTGAAGATAGAATTTGCCCTAGTTTATCCTATTTCTTATAGAAGCTATTGCGTCTTTACGCCAAGGGTTTTGTAATCAAGGAGCTTCTTGATCTTCATCATTGGATGAACTGAAGAACTTTGCAGCTAATATCTTCATCAAGTTGGTGTGTTAGTCACGTACTTGGATCCGTGCATCATTGGTTAGTCACGTACTGAGAGCCATGTATTGAAAGGAGAGATTGTCACTACATTACAAGTCCAATTGGGTATTGGGGTAAGGGTTCAATTGTAGGTTGGTATTAGGTACTGGGATTCATTTTACTTGTAACCGCTTGTTTTAATAATAGTGGATTATCGGGAGTGGTGACCTTAAATTCACTTGGTGGGGTTTTGCCTCGGTGGTTTTCCCCATTCATATACAAATCACCTGTGTCAAATTTAATTTCCACTACATCTAACTTAGTTGGTGATTTGTTTGTGCTACTACGCTTATTGCATGTAATTGAATTTAATTAATTCACCTGGCTAATTAATTGATTAATTTATTAAAGGAGTCAATACATTCTTGGCCTATTAACATCAAAATAACCTCTGCGTCCACACAATAAGTCAATAACATACCAATGGAGAGGTCACGCATATGAATGATTAATAAATTTTCTTAGTTTTTGATACTTGGTTGTGCTCGTGTTTAGTGGTAAATTGTTAAAATCTTTTACTTACAGAAAAAAGAAGGAACTATTACCCAATTTTGAACAATACAACAGTGTTAATTCTGCAGCTATAATAAGCCCATGACCTAATAGCACAATATTAAACTCATCTTTGAATTAAGTAAGATCCACATTCTCTTTTACTAATAATAATGTATAAGTTCAAACATTGAGTTTTAAGATGATCCATTCAAATTTTAAGGTGTAAATTCAATTTTAAAGAACAAACCACTCAAAAGATAAATATTAAAAAAAAAAAAAAAAGAGGGGGGAGAAGTTTAAATTGTTTTTTTTTTTTTTTGTATAATCAGTGATCTTATTTCTCTCTTGTTAATTTCTTTATTTAAATTTTTCTATCATAGAGAAATTGCAAATTACAGTGAGATTATGAGAGTAAAGAAATCTGTCACAATATAACGACATAGAAAGTTCCAAACCCATAAATATTGATGTTTAATGTTTCTAAGCTTTAAAGTGAAGTCTAATGGGAAACAATAAGATCAAAATTGGTTTAATCCTATAAAATTAAATAAAAAAGTTGTATAATCATGTCAATTCAAACAACATACAATTGTGTAATTCAAATATTACAAACAAAGATAAAAGAAGGAAATATATTTATTAAGAATGCCTATTTTATGCTTGAAATTTATAAAGAAAAATTATTACTTTTTGATGAGAAGGATTCTTCTCTACTTTGAAGTGTGAAAAAAAGGTTTGCATGACCATGTCAGTGCTTCTTCTCTCTAACGTCGTCGGCTACTAAGTCAATGATGGAGCAGATGAAGACGCCAAGGCTTGGTCTACTAGTATGAAAATCTTGATAGGTTTTGTTGATTCCTGTTGAAAAAGCATGTGTTCTAAAAATTTTAAGTTAAAAATAGAGATAAAAATGAATAAACGTAAACAATGGGAGATGTTGATAAGAATTCACCATCAGCATTTGCTTTATGTTTTTGGAAACGGTTTGAGGGAGGAGAAGTTTGTATTGTTTTTATAGCAAGGAGAAGTGTTGGTGCTTGTTAGTTTTGTAAATTATTTGAATGTGAGATTTTTATTTTTTATTTTTTTAAATTTGAACGTAAGTTAGTGAAAGGCGTGCATGAAGGAAAGACAGAAATACAGTTAGAGGTTATTAATTTTATGGAGAACCACATCCTAGCCAAGGTGGTGGAGGAAGATGGTTTTGAATGGAATTTAACATGCTTTGGCCTGAAGCTAGCCAAAAACCAAAATCTTGGGCACTCTTGTCCCATCTCTCCTCTTTTGTCAATGGGTCGTGGTGTTGTATCGGTGACTTCAATGTGATTCTACACTCATTCGATAAACAAAGCAAGTTCCCACCTCCGTACAAATAGATGGATAAATTTCGTACGGCACTAGCCTCTTGCAGTTTAGTGGACATGGGATTTCATGGTTACCCATTTACGTAGAATAATAAAAGGCTAGGGGGAGAAAATACCAGAGAGAGGTTAGACTAGGCAGTGGCTAAGGTGAGATGGAGGGAGAAGTTTCTGACAAGTATGATAACTCATCTCTTTTCCCATGCTTCTGACCATCGTCCACTAGTATTGCAAACCAAATCTGATTGGAGAACTCGAAATAGAGGTGCACGGGCTTTTAAGTTTGAAGAAGCTTGGTTATTGTGGGATGAATGTAAGAAGATGGTTAGTGAAGTCTGAACTAAAGTGGGTAGTGCAAACTTAGGCCTTGAAAATACAAAAGAGAATATTAGCTGTTGTGGGGTAGAACTATTAGCATGGGGTTCATCCAAGACCCATCCTGGTGCTGAAGAAATAAAGAGAATTTAGAAACAGATTGAGGAGCTAAGCATTGGGGAACCAACTAAGGAGAATAGAGCAAAATTCTTGACAGCAAGTAAGAAACTTGATGATCTGCTACTCAAATAGGAAATCTATTGGGCTCAAAGGTCTCAGATCCCTTGGTTGAAACATGGTGATAAAAACACCAAATTTTTTCATTGCAAGGCTTTGTAACGACGACGGAGAAATTTTATTTAGGGGATTAGAGATCAACATAATAACTAGGTAGAAGAAATTAATGATATAGCTGGTGTGGTGACTAACTATTTTGAGAATATTTTTAGTTCAGGTGTTTTTGAACGGATGGATGAATGTCTTAGTGTAGTTCAACATAAGGTAACCTTAGCTATGCAGGAAATTTTGTCCAGTGATTACAGCGTAGATGAAATCAAAGCAGTGTTGTTCCAAATGGGACCAATAAAGGCTCCTGGACCTGATGGTATGAATGCTCTTTTTTACCAAAAATTTTGGCATATTGTAGGTGATGATGTGATTGCAGGTGTATTGGATTTTTTGAATTCTGGTAATATGGTGCTTGAAATTAATTATACTCATATTGTTCTTATCTCGAAAATTAAGTTGCCTGTGAGAATGTTAGACTACAAATCTATTAGTCTCTGTAATGTCATTTACAAAATTATTTCAAAAGTCTTGGCTAACAGGTTAATGTAGATTCTTTCTCAGTTGATATCTCCTACTCAAAGTGCTTTTGTTCCGGGCTATCTTATTACTGATAATGTGCTTGTTGCATATGAGACCCTGCATGCCATGCACTATAGGAAAACTGGCAAAAAAGGATCCCTAGCGTTGAAGTTGGACATTAGCAAGGCCTATGATCAAGTTGAGTCGGCTTTTCTAAAGGGTATCATGTACAAGTTGGGCTTTCCTGAAGAGTGGATTGATCAGGTGATGAGTTGTGTATCCATACCCTCATTCTTAGTTCGTATCAATGGTAAAGCATATGACAATATTATCCTATCCAGGGGGCTCCACCAGGGAGACATTTTATCTCCTTACCTGTTTCTCTTATGTGTAGAGGGCTTTACATCTTTGATAGCTAGGGCAAAAGATGAGGGGTAGCTTCATCGTATTTCAGTCTGTAGGAGAGCACTAAGTATATCTCACTTATTATTTGCTGATGATTCACTACTGTTTTGCCAGGCAAATCAAGATGAAGTGCAATACATCACTAAAGTCTTACAATTATATGCAGTATCATCTAGGCAGTGCATCAATTTTTAAAAATCTTCCGTTTACTTTAGTAGCAACATAGAGGGAGGGCAAAGAGAAGGGATAAAAACTGATTTGGGTGTGAAGGAGGTGGAAAAGTTTGAATCCTACTTGGGCTTACCCACATTGGTTGGCTGGTCAAAATATCAAACTTTCTCTTTTTAAAAAAAATATAGTTTGGTAAAAGATTCAAGGATGGAAGGGGAAATTACTGTCAAGAGCTGGAAAGGAGGTGTTGATTAAAGTTGTAGCTCAATCAATTCCCTACATATACAATAGGGGTTTTTCAGTTACCGGTGAAGTTTTGCAATGAACTTAACACAATGTATGCAAGGTTTTAGTGGGATCAAATTGGGAATGAGAGGAGGATTCATTGGAAGAGCTGGAATGTATTGTCTCAACCTAAGAAGGGGGGGGGGGGGGGGGGGATGGTTTTTAGAGATTTAAGAAATTTCAGCTTAGCAATGCTAGCTATGCAAGGTTGCAAATCTACAAGAACAAGGGTCGTTGCTGTATGGATGTTTCAAGGCAAGATGCTTTCCTCAATGCAGTTTCTTGGAGGCTTCAGATGTCCCAAATAGCTCTTACGTTTGGAAGAGTTTAATGGCAGCTCAACCAGTTCTAAAGAAAGGGTGTTGGAGTGTGGGGGACGACTCTTCTATTCGGGTCATTAAAGATAGGTGGATTCTGAATCACCCTACAAACAAGGTGATCCATCCATCAATAGATGAGGAATGGGAGTGGTGAGTGTTTAAACTCATTGATTGGAGGGTTAATTTATGGGATCGTGAACTTATTAAGTCTAAATTCCATAGAGATGATGCCGAGGCAATTCTTCGCATCCCATTGAGTCACAAGCCTGTATTAGATATGATTTTTTCGCTCCATACCAAGAATGAGGAGTATTCAGTGAAGTCGGTGTACCACACTACTAGATTGATATCAAGGCAAGACAATGACATGGGTGAGAGTTCGAGGGCTATGAATGGATGTCCAATATGGGCAAAACTGTGGAAACTTCAAATCCTAAATAAGATAAAGGTTTTTGGGTGGAGAGCTTGCCAAGATGGCCTACCAACACGGATGAATCTGGTTCAACGAAGAATTATTGAAGATGGTAGATGTGAATTTTGTAAACTGGCTCCTGAATCAGTGCTTCGTGTGCTGTGGGAATGTGGGGTGGCACAGGATATATGGGTTGGATGTCCAAGTCAGTTGCAAAAGGGTGTGAGGGGCCAAGCATATTTTATGCAGTTGGTTTAAGAATTACTAAATAGGTTGTCCAGTGAAGAGCAGGAACTATTCTGGGTTCAATGCTGGATAGTTTGGAATCAAAGGAATTCAGCACTACATGGAGGAAAATTACAGGACCCAACTCGGCTAATTAAATGAGCAAGGGACTACCTGGATGAGTACAAGGAAACGCAAGTACAGTTGGCTATTCCGGCAACCATTTTATGGAGACCACTGTCAAATTTGGCCTACAAACTAAACTTTGATGCGGCTGTGTTGACCAACACAAATTTGTCAGTCTTCGGTGCCATTATTCGAAATGATTAGGGAGATGTTATGGTCGCTTTGTCTGCTAGAGGACCTTCAGTGGCGAATAGTGAGGATGCCGAAGTGCTACTGTGTCGGAAATCTCTTGAGTTTGCAATGGATGCTGGGTTCATGGAGCTGGTGATTAGGGAGACAATGCTATTGTCATGAAGTCAATTTTATCTCCATGAGCTAACAGGTCTAGACTAGGACATATTTATGAGGATGTTCGCTACTTAGTTGCAGGTCTTAGGGGTATGTCAGTTAGCTTCATCAAATGTTGTGCTAATTTTGTTGCTCATTCCTTGGCTCGTTATGCTAGTCAATTAGACGAGGATATTGTATGGTTGGAAGAATCACCACCACCAGCCCTTGAGGCATTGTATTTGGATTCTAATTCTCTAAATGAATGAATGATGCTTGCTTTGTTTTCAAAAAAAAAAAAAAAAAAAAAAAAAAAATTGAAGTTTAAATACGGGTTGGAATGACTTAAATGCTTAGACAATCATTGGAATTTGAGCCAAGATGGAATAAGAGGGTTAAAGTTTATCGATTTTGTAATAGAATGGAATTAATAACATTGACGTTGATAAGTAGTTAGCTGCAATAAGGCCTCTTTAAAAAGATCTGTGGCCTTGGCAGTCCATTTTTATTTGTCCACGAATTTGGGTCTGTTAAGACTTGATATGTAGTCTGCCAAAAATAAAAAAAGAGTGGTGTTATTACACACAAATTATTTTATATGGTTTTACACACATCCTAAGAAACAAATGAAATCATGACTTGCAAAAAATTTTAACAAAAAAAAAAAAATTCATGAACAACATGATACAACAATACTAGAGTACAAGGGGTTTGGACCAACTGGGCCTCAACCTAATAACTCTACGTGAACCAAAAATGTAGAAAGTAAACCTTCATTGATGCAAGGATATTGCAACCAAGTCATTTCTAGCCTCATCATTGTTATCCATCTCATCTTCATTTCGCTATGACAACCCATAATGAAACCATACAGAATAATAATCCTTTACCATTTCAGAATTAAAAATTTCTTTACAAATTCTTGAATATCGTTATGGAGTTTGCATTGAAACATAAACATTCCTATATGGTTCCATCTGTAGGTCCTTTTGCCATGAAATTCTAATTATTTGGTCCACGGTGGGACCTTAAAGTGAGAGCACAAAATTATAATTATTGGATCTATATTAAGAATTTAAGATAACAAAGTAAGACCAGTGAGAAACTGTACTCTCATCAACTTTCACGGTCAGAAGTGAAACATATCATGTATAATTGAAGACATAAAAATAGAAGATTCTATTAAGGACATATTTTATGTAATTGGCTAATTCTTTGACAAAATGCACTTTACTTGTAATTGGGTAGGTCTAGGATGAGTTTAGTATTTTAAGAAACAAGAGTTCAAGTTAAGTGTTAAAGCCATGAAGATCTAACCAAAAAACAAGTGAAGAAAGAGCTGTTCACTAAATCTCGACAAAAGTCTCAACAGAATCCTTTCTATCGAGAATTAATGTTAAGCTCGACACATGCTGTTTCTATCGAGAATTACGAAATCAGATTTTTTAGATCTGATTGCATGCAGATTCTTGTATATTTGTGTAGGGTTTCTTTTCTCACAACCCTAAATATATATAAGAATTATTTTAAAGACTATCGCACATGCATTGAGTGACCTAGTGCCTTATTCTCTCTGAAAGAAGCTACTGCATTTTTACGCCAAAGGGTTTCGTCACCAAGGAGCTTCCTGATCTTCATTATGCATGAAGTGAAGAACTTTGCAGCCAACAACCTTTTTCAAGTTGCTGGAGTTAATCACGTTCTAGGATCCGTGCATCATTGGTTAGTCACGTACTAGGATTCGTGCATTAAACGGAAAGAGTGCCAATACAAGATCAAGTCCAATTAGGTATTGGAGTGAAGATTCAATTGTAGGTTGGTAATTTGGGATAGGCCAAGGGTAGTTGGTAAGATTCCTTTCAATTGTAATCACTTGATTATTGATTGGTGGATTTTTGAGAGTGATGACCTTAAAATCACCTGGTGGGGTTTTTGCCTTGGTGGTTTTCCCCATTTGTAAACAAATCACTGTGTCAAATTTAATTTTCACTGCATTTAGTTTAGTTGGTGATTTGTTTGTGCTACTATGCAATTGCATGTAATTGAACCTAATTAATTAACTTGGGTAATTAATTAATTTGTAAGGGGTCAATACATTTTTGCCCTATCAAGTGGTATCAGAGCAAACACACTTTGATTAGGTTTTAATCATTGCTGTATGATCCATTGACCTCTGTTGTCATGGATAAAGGACAGTCTCTAATTATTCCACCTTTATTTGATGGCACTAACTATGCATACTGGAAAGTACGCATGAGAGTTTTCTTGCAGTCTTTAAATGAGAAAGTGTGGTAAGCTGTGGAGATTGGTTGGACTAAGCCAAAGGAAGTGTCGGCTGATTGGGATGATGCAAAGATCAAAGCGGCAAACTTCAACAGCAGAGCATTGAATGCCATTTTCAGTGCGGTCACGAATGAGGAGTTTAAGAAAATATCCTCGACTGAAACTCCAAAGGAAGCATGGACCATTGTCCAGATGACCTATAAAGGAACTAAGGTTGTTAAAGATTCCAAGCTTTAAAGGCTTACTACAATTTTTGAGGAGATCAAGTTGGAGGAGGATGAGTCATTCGATAAGTTTTATGCTAAACTCAAGGACATAGTCAACTCAACCTTTAATCTTGGGGAAATTATTCTTGAACCCAAGGTCATAAGAAAGGTGCTAAGGTCTCTACCTAAAAGATTCTATACCAAGATCACTACCATTGAAGAATCAAAGGATATTGACTCTATTCCTTTGACAGAGTTGATTGGAAATTTGCAGACCTAGGAATTAGGGTTGACAAGACTTGGGAAAGCAAGCAAAGGAAAAATGTGGCATGGAAGGCCAAAAGTAATGAAAAGGATGAATCCTCTAAAGATGAGGATTCAAAGATGAAATCCTACATCACTAGGCAATTCAAGAAGTTCATCAAGAACGCCAATGTGAAAGGATTAGATAAGGACCGATGGCAAGGAAATATGTCTCAGTCCAAGGGTCAGAACAAAGGGAAGAAAGACTCTAAAGACGATGGTCAATACACCGCTCCCTCTGGTTCTAAATGTTTTGGCTGTTATGGTTTTAGGCATATGAAACAGGAATGCCTAACATATCTCAAGGCTACTGGAAAAAGCAAGGCACTTGCTGCAATCTTGAGTGACACTGAAGCTGAAATTGAGTCCAATGACAGTGATGAAGAGGGAATTCTAAATGCCTTCACTGCTACAGTCGATCCTCCTAAAGGGATTATGGAAGTTGCTGATAAAGAAAAAGACTTGGTGGAGTCAAAATTTGAAAAGATGGATGAGTAGGATGACATCCATACAGCCTATGCAAAATTATACAAAGTTTTGGAAAAGCATGAGAAACTGTATAGGCTGGCCACCAAGAAGCTGAGTGATGTGGAACTTGATCAAGAAGAGTTCTCCATAAAGTTTGATGAAGCAAATCAGACCATTGGAGTTTTGCAGTTCAAGAACAACTTCCTTGCTGAAAGGACAAAGAAGCTTGAAACAGAGTTGTTCCAAGTCAGAGCTCAACTGGAGAGGACTTCCAGTGCAAAGCTAGACGAGATGCTAAGATTTTAGAAATTTGCTTTTGACAAGATTGGATTGGGGTATGAATTCTCTATATCTCCTAATATTGCCTTTTCTAGTAAAACTGTGTTTGTCTCACCTGCTAATGATGATATTTCAGAGAATGTTGATAAGAAAACTGAAATAGCTAGTGAGAACATAGATAAGGGAAAATCTATTCTAGGAGCACCCCCTAAGGTTGAAAAGAAAGAGACTAGGAACCTTAGGACTAAGGAAGACAATAATAAAAAGTCTCAACAAAAGAAGTCGCATTTCTCTCATTACTACGAAGCTTCAGGGCACACTCGTCCAAATTGTTATAAGTGGTTAGCCACTCAAGAAAGCAATAGTATGCTATCATCTGGAAACCAGAATCAATTTCCATCCTCTCTTGCTCCTCTGGGAGATCTTCTTAAGGCCATTATGTTCCTTTTGAACCTTAATGGATTCAATTCTTCCCCCTCACCTCAAGATTAAATGTTTGCAAAAAGGAAATGTCCTTCCTTCAATTCCAAAGTGTGGAAGGAAAAAGACTCCAAGTGATTAAGTCACTTCCTTTCTCTTTTGTTCTTGCATGTCCCGTTTGTTTGTTTTTAAGCTTTTGAGTCAGTCTAGTTTTATACTTTGTGTGTTTTCTTTCATGTTTTTGTTTTGGCTGTTTTCAGTTTTGATTTATTTGTTTTTCATAAAAATAAAAAAATAAATTGAAAAATCAGAAAAATACAAAAACAGTGTGTGTTGTGTATATTGGTACTTATGTACCCTAGATGGCCTTTGAAACAAAATTTCTTAACTTTGTATCTCTTGTAGCTTAGATGAGCATCTCAATGCACAACTAAGCAAGTGAGATTTGTGGCTTGTGCTTATGATGAGTACGATTAAGACGATTTCTTATATCTTATGCTCATATCACTCTTTTTGACGGGAAGGACTAGAAAATCCTAAGAGAAAGGCATAAATAACCATCTTACTACTAAAACTTGCCAATCATGAATAACATTTGTGTGCTCAGGTACAGCAGAATTGGGATGTTTTAGCTTACATAAATGAGTATTTCTTCTCTCCCTTATATGTCCATGCATGCTATGCTTAAAAGAAAAAAAATTGCAAAGAAAAAAAAAAATAAAAGCAAAAAGATTAAAATGCTTTTAATATGATTGCAAGCGTATTTCTAGGAGATGTGAGAGTTATAGGATGTATCTCGAAGGTGATAGTCCCCATCAACCAATTATGATTGTGTGTGGGTTTTTTTGATTTTCTCATGTCTCAAATCTTCACAATATGAGACACTTATGCACTCTTACTATGTTTCACACACAACATGTAAATTCTTTGCTACTCTTGATACATGTGCAGGTACAATGTGATTTGGTCATCACAAGAAATACATGTATTGATAAATGCTCACTAAACTGTCTTAACTTGTTTTTGAAATATAAAATTGGTTAGACTTGTTAGTGTGTGTGTGTGTGTGTTGGATGTATGAATGCCTTGCATATATGCTGAGAGATGTTTTGAGAGCTTAACATATTGTTTGGATCTTTAGCAGAGTTTCTTGCTTGTTGCTTTTATCTCCTTGTGTTTTTCCTCCTTGAAAAACTCCTTTTCTTCAAGTTCGACAACTTGTCAACAGATCCTCGACAGTTTCCATTTCTATTAAGTTTTCTTTCTTCAGTCTTAATAAAACCTCGATAGATCTTCGATCCATCGAGGAATTTTCCTGTGCTCTCTACCTTCTCGATAGAATCTTAATAGATCTTCGATCCATCGAGATTTCTGGGTCACTTCTTTATAAAAGTTAAACAGTTTCTTGATTTCACGAGAATTATGGGTTTCATCTCGATAGAAGCTCGACAGCTTCCTTGATCCATTGAGCCAAATTTCTTTGCTCTCTGTCTGCTTGATAGATTCTCGATCCATTGAGACCTTTCTTTTATGGTCAACAGATCCTTGATAGCACCTCGACAGATTCACTTCTGTCGAGATTTAAAGCTCGACAGATCCTCGATAGAAACTTTGATCCATCGAGCTACGATTCTTATTTAAAGGTGAGGCGCGATTCAAATTTCATTTTTCACTCTTTTTCTCGATAGAAATCTCTCTCTCTCTCGACCCAAACTTTTCACTCTCACTTAATTCTTTACACCCAAGTGATTTTCGGCCTAGATCTTGCTCCAAACATTTGGTAAGTGTTCTAATCCTCTTTCTTTTCATGCATTTCATGCATTTAGACCTAAGTTTTGGGGTTTTTCAAAATTTTTGGGGGGTTTTTGAGTTTATCTTGAAATTTTTGGGTTAGGTGTTATGATGTTGTTGCTATATGATCATGCATTGCATTCCATTAGCATTATAACAATGTTTCATGCATTTGTTAGATGTGTGCTTGATTATTGATGTGAGTGCTGTTAGGTTTGGATGGGGTTTTACCAATGATGCTCTTAAATTTTAAAGTCACATGTTCATGCATTTTTCATGCATATGTACTTCTCATTTTCTCTTTTTTAAGGTCTGAGATTGTGATCCTATTCTGTCTTTTCTCTCTCTCTTGAATAGAACCTCTCTATGGTACCCAAATAGAAAAAATCCATTCTAGCTTGGAACCCTCTTCAAGATTTCAGGTCATCCTCTTCGCCTCTTCCTTCTGTTCCATCTCACATCCGGTTCCTGATGAGAAGGCCAAGAAGGACTTCTTTGAGAACTTCCAGGCCCGTGGCATTCATCCGAAACGTCAGGTCATTTTGTTGGATTTTCCAACATTACGCCACCCGATGTCATTTGAACTCGGGGATGGGAATCTCTATGTGAGAAACTCGTGTGTTGTCCTGTCGTGTTTATACAGGAGTTCTACTCCAACATACACGGCATCGATACCTCTGTGCCTCAGTTCGCTACGCGATTCAGAGGTACACGTATAGTAGTTACCCCGGATCTTGTTGCTGAGGTACTACGTGTCCCTAGGGTAGCGCATCTTGACTACCCTGACTATGATCGTCTATGGACTGTGTCCAGAGATGAGCTTATCTCTCACTTATGTGAGACTCCTATATGGGGTGGTAAGCTAAACACTCCATGCTCAGGTTTTGCAAAATGCTCGAGATTCCTTAACATGGTGATGACATTCACTCTTACACCATTATTTCACTATAACTCCATCACTGAGTCGCGTGCTTATTTTCTTCTTTCTTTGATGGAGGATTTTACCATTGATTTTCCCTCTCATTTCATCACATCTATTATTGATGTTTATCAGGATGCCGCTACTCGTGATAAGCTCATCTTTCCTTCGACTATCACACGAACCCTTTAGCACTTCTCATTTTCCGTTCCTTTCTCACCTCTCTTCACTATCATGGGTGCCATCAGCGCTGTTTCTGTTCGGCAGAGTGAGGCTCAGCTTCAGTCGAAGCGGCCACGCGTTGACATAACCGATCCTGCGTCTCTTGCAGCTCCACCATCTTTGGCTTCGTCTTCTTCTATCCCTTTTACCTCTACGACTGGTGGTGTGATCCTCGAGGCCATCATGGAGCAGCTCCAGAGGATGCAGGTTGACTTTGGTGGTCGTCTAGACTATCTCACTGATGAAATGTGTCAGATGAACATCCGAGTGGGTCGCATTGCTTGCTAGCAGGCTTGCATGGCTGGTTTTGCTCCCTCTCCTTCTCTGGAGCATCCCGCAGCTTCTCATTCTGAGGACGACGACGATGATGATGAAGATGATAAGGATGGTGCTAGCTCTTCCAATGATGACAAGATGACGACCTCTCAGTGTCTTACCCTTTGTTATTTGTGACAAAAAGGGGAAGTAGTTTTGGTTTTGAGAGTAGTCTTGTACTTAGGGGGAGAGTTAGTATAGGTTATTTTTGATAGGGGGAGTGTTCATAGTTTTTGAGGAATGTAGTAAGGACTTAATGCCTTTTCTTCTTTTATTACATGTGTTGTTTCTTCAATATCTTTATACGCACGTTTCTTTATGTATGCAATCTTTATTTTTGTTTCACATATGATGCCTTGATGAGTTTTGTTTAAGTGTTTCAGAAAGACAGGTTGTGAAAGTCTATCTTGCCATGAACTCTCTTCTTGCAAAGTTTTTCAAGAGTTTGTAGTAGGGATAGATTTATTTTGTAATATAACAAGTGGTTATGAGTTTAGTGATTTAAGACTTCTCTCATGATTATTTGTTTTGTTGTGGTTTTGTCATGGATTGCCAAAGGGGGAGATTGTTAGATTGTTAAGGACATATTTTATGTAATTGGCTAATCCTTTAACAAAATGCACTTTACTTGTAATTGGGTAGATCTAGGATGTGTTTAGTACTTCAAGAAACAAGGGTTCAAGTCAAGTGTTAAAACCATGAAGATCTGACCAAGAAACAAGTGAAGAAAGAGTTGTTCACTAAAGCTCGTTAAAAGTCTTGACAGACTCCTTTCTATCGAAAATTAATGTTGAAGCTTGACATATGCTGTTTTTGTTGAGAATTTCTAAATCAAAATTTTCAGATCTGATTGCATTCAGATTCTTGTCTATTTGTGTAGGGTTTCTTTTATTACAACCCTAGACATATATAAGGATTATTTTAAAGACCGTCGCACATGCATCAAGTGACCTAGTGCCTTATTCTCTCTAAAAGAAGTTACTGTGTTTTTACGCCAAAGGGTTTTGTAACCAAAGAGCTTCCTGATCTTCATTATGCATGAAGTGAAAAACTTTGTAGCCAACAACCTTCTTCAAGTTACTGGAGTTAGTCACATACTGGGATCCGTGTATCATTGGTTAGTCACATACTGGGATTCGTGCATTAAACAGAAAGAGTGCCACTACAAGATCAAGTCCAATTGGGTATTGGAGTGAATATTCAACTGTAGGTTGGTAATTGGTGATAGGCCAAGGGTAGTTGGTAAGATTCCTTTTACTTGTAATTACTTGATTATTAATTAGTAGATTCTTGGGAGTGGTGACTTTAAAATCACCCGGTGGAGTTTTTGCCTTGGTGGTTTTCCCCATTCGTAAACAAATCACTGTGTCAAATTTAATTTCCGTTGCATTTAGTTTAGTTGGTGATTTGTTTGTGTTACCACGTCATTGCATGTAATTGAACCTAATTAATTAACTTGGGTAATTAATTAATTTACAAGGGGTCAATACATTTTTGTCCTATCAGATTCAATATATGAAATGACTGATAAAAAATGTTTCTCTTTTTCCCACCCAAGACTGGATCCTAACCTTTTCTTTTGAATTAATTTTGGCTCATGAAGTTGTTGAAGACTCCATTGGTGACACTTTAGGCGAACACAAGAAAGGCTTTGGGGGTATTTGTAAGGAATGAAGAGTTCCTTCTAACATCTCTACCACCTTATTCATGGATGGTCGATCAGTTGGATTTGTCTGAATGCACCATAAACTCACCAGGATCATCTTACTTGATGTCTCTTTTTCCTCTGTGATGACCCCACGAGTTCTTCCATCCAAATCTAGTTCAAGATCCTTATAAATCCAATCTGGAAAATATTTTTCACTACTGTTAGACACTCCAGCATCAAAATTCTTTCTTCCTCCAACCATTTCAAGAATCAGCATTCCATAACTATAAACATCAGACTTGTGAGAGACTCCTCCAAAGCTTCGACTAAATACTTCTGGTGCAATGTACCCTACTGTTCCTCTCATGCCATTCATTGATACAATGCTATCTTTTCTTTGGCATAGTTTAGCAAGGCCAAAATCAGAGATTTTTGGGTTGAAATCTTCATCTAAAAGAATATTTTGAGGCTTTATGTCAAAATGCAAAATCCTTGTGCTACAACCTCGATGTAAATACTCTAGTCCACGAGCAATGTCAACTGCAATTTTGTACAATGTTTTCCATTCCAAGCGACAATTTGTTGCTGAAGATTCTCGATGATATATGAATTTATCTAGAGATCCATTGGGCATAAATTCATATATTAGAGCTCGCTTGTTCTTTTCATAACTGAAACCTAAAAGAGTGACTATATTAACATGAGAAGTCCTACAAATGCTAGCAACTTCATTAATAAAATCTTCTCCATTGCCTTTGGATTCACTTAGAACTTTTACTGCCACGAGCTTACCATCTGGCAGCTTTCCTTTGTATACACTGCTATATCCTCCTTGGCCTAGTTTGTTTATGAATGAGTTGGTCATCTTCTTGATCTCTGCATAACTATAGTGCTTGGGAGCAAGTGAACCATAATTCAATATAAATGTCTTGACATTTTCATCGTTTTTCCTTGCTGTCCTCCTAAAGATCAATGCCTTACTCAATTGTTCTCTTCTAAGGCAGCATATTATGATAAAGACTACTATAGTCCCAAGCACAGCAGCCGTAATGCCTGTTGTTAAAGAAAGGAAACTTTGTCATGTGCAACCAATGATAACCCAGTTTTCATCTGACAAATTTTTCATGATAATACTACATACCTATGACAATTTCACGCTTCAGCTTGGAAGATGATCCTATAGTACAAACATAATATCAGTGTGAGTGCATAGGAAGTGATTGTTAATACGTAATACTATTAAGTGTCAAGGAAGTAAACCACAAGATTTAACCCAGAAAACAAAGAGATATTGCAACTCAGACAGCTAGAGGATTGAGTCATATAGAAATAATGGAAGAGGAGAAGTACGGACTGCCAACAATATTGGCAAGGTAGTTAGCCTTTTCCAAATACATTTTTTAATCCTTGAAGTCCAATAATCTTGAACTAACTTGATTGTTCATCAACTTTGTCAATTTTATTTTGAATTGGTTTGAAAATATTAACAGACTAAAATTGTAATTAGTACTTATTATTATTATTATTATAATAATATAGAAAAGGTTAGAAATAGCTTATAACACTCATAAACAGAGATAAACATGTTAATTATTTGAATTAAAAAAAAAAAAATCATTGCAATGTGTGGGGGATTATATACTTTATTTAAATGTATTGAAAAGTTTTATCAAGAACATCCAAATAGATACTAAGTTGCACGGACACGGACACGGGTACGGATGCGGGGGTACGGCAATTTTTAAAAAATAAGGGTACGACATGGCATGGGTACGACAATTAAATAATTAATTAAATTTTATATTTAGGCATATTATTTAGGGATTTACTAGCATGTGCCTTTAGGGCATATATTAGTAAACAATTTTAGAAATTTTTTTATGGAAAAACGAAAAAGTAATTTACTGTTTTGATAGCTTTTTTAATTTTTCATAAAATTTTTTTCAAAATAGATAATTAATGTGTGTCCTAAGGGCACACATTAACTAGACCCTGTTATTTAATATTTTTAGACATAAAATACGTTTATGTTTAGAATTTTAAAAATACAATATTTACGATAAACCACAAGTAAAGGAATCAATTAAAGCCAAAAAGAAGAAGTGAAGGAATGAGAAAAAGAAAAAGAAAAAAAGGAAAAAGAAAAAAGAAAGATAGACACGTGATGACTCTAAAATAGCAAAAGATATACAGCAAATGCATTAAATTGCCACACCACTCCCACCTAACCATCTGACATCATTGACTAAATAGTTAGATATGAACATTTGAAAGACACAAAGTTGAAAGCACACATTTGTAATGCATTAGCGATGAAGAAACCAAAGACGTAGGAAAAAAGAAGGAGAATAAAGACGACGTAGTGGCAGTTACAATGGAGAGGAATGAGATCTAAATTAGAAAAGGGTTTAGAAGGGAAAAAAAAAAAAAAATTGAAAGATTTGGAGCACAGATCTTAGTCATTAGGCACCAAGTCAGTGAGTCACAGACCCATTTTTCTCATCTTCTTCTTCCTTTTCTTTTTCTTTTTTCTTCTTGTTTGTACCAGTCCACGACCTCCTTACCGTGTTGGAGAAGCGACAAAAAAAAAAAAAAACCACTCAGACACCGGAGTTCGGCGAGTCTTACCGATATTGGTGTCCGACAGGCATGTTGGTGCAACCTAGAATAGATAGAGACCAAAATTGATAGACAGGGTTGATTAGCATTTTCAAATGGGAGTAGGCGAAAATTTCGCACTCTAATGGACTAAATTGATAGACAATTGAGTTCTATCAAGATTCAAGAGCACCCAAATACACAAAACAAAATTCATAGACGGTTGATAATTGGTATTCGGTCAAGGAACAGGTGTATACGTTGAAAAATCCAAATACTAGAAAAGGTTAATCAGTTTTGTAATCCCAGATTAAGCCAAGCACAATATGGTCCACAGTGCTACAGCATATAATTGCTGCTAGAGGACGTTAGTGTCTACAGTGTAATCCTTAATAAATGTTATCCCACAACTTGACTTGGTTTTGTTCTTATCTAATTATTAAATTAACGATTGTTCCAAAAGATTAAGTTATTGAGATATGATAAATTTAATTATTTAATCACATACTTCTAACACAAATCATCCATTTATTTAATATTCTTGCAAAGAGAACCAAGGAATCAGTCCATCATTGACCAGAGGAAAATATTTACTTATTCTTGAATTGAAGGGAGCAACTTTTCTGATGCCAGGTCTCATGGACTTATGTATGATGTTCAAAAATATGATGGATGCTATATTTGCTGGAAAACAAGATCGGAGTTTTTCCTAAACGTTTGATCTTAATCTTCTAGTCTGATGAAAACAATGTTAGTTGTAGTTAGGCTAGCTGCTGAGGAGCACTTATTACCAGTAAAGCGCTCACGCTAAAGCAAAAAAATGAGAGAAGCAGAAGGCAGCTACCAATATAGATGCTAGTAACTGAGCATCTAAACGGCATAGAAAACTAGACAAGAAATGAAATAAGAACGAATGACAGCAAAAATTCATGCTTACTTGATGATGATACAGGTCCAGCACACCCGGATACAAAAGTCCCGTTTTGACAGTGGCAAGCAAATGCACTTGTGTTTGGGTCAGAACCACAAAGCCCTCCGGCCCCTAGGCATGTATCACACTGGGGATTACTTGCATTCCAAGTCAACATGAAGCTGCCATCAATAGCTGCTATTACTGCATCTTGAGTTGTAGCAATCGCAGTTGTTGGTAGCAGAATTGGAACATTGACCCAGTAGTTGCATGCGCCGATTGAGTTACTAATTGAGGATAAATCCGGAGAGTAGATGTTCGGGGAATAGTAATTGAAAAAATTTGTATTGTTTATGGTGCAGTTAAACTGAAGAACGCTAGTACTGGTCAGAGATGTAATAGGAACTAAAGGGACAGGGCATTGATAATAGAGTGTCAGGTTCGCATCTGAAGTATTATAGGAAAATAGGGTGAAATCTATGGTGGTATTGACAAGCACAGAAGGGCAAATCGTGTCCCAGTAATCCGGCCTAGCAACCCTGAGAGTCCGCAATGTTTTATTGACCTCAAGGACTCTGTAGTTCATGTTGAGATATTGATTCGCGGGGCATCATTGCTGCAATCTAACTGAAAACTTGGGTGACCACAATATTCTGGCCGATTCAATCCCCAAAAAGGATAAGATAACCGAGGTTGGTAAAGCCGCTACAATTTAATGGTGCGCTGCAGTTGAGGTATTGCTCATCTTCTGCGCGCAAGGTTGTTGGACAATGGATTAAGGTTATGGCTATTATCATCGTGGACAGAGTGATGGCTGGGAAGAGATGGGGATGCATCTTGATAGAGAGAGGATTGAAGAGATATTGCGAGCAATTGGGTTGAAAAAGAAGACGGTGGAAATGTTACGATTTTTATTTCTTATCAAACATTTTAACCCTATATATATATATATATATATACTATTTTTTATCAAACATCATGGTGGGCATTGAAAAATGGGAGGGTTAAAAATTTCAAAGAGAAGCTTCTGTTTGGAACCTGACCACTACGGGTCAATTCAGTCTTAGGTGACCTAGTCCAGTTTATGTTGATAGATCTAAATATTTATAAGCGGTCCCTGCACGATATCTAGATTGCCTACCCAAGTCAGATCTCTCTCTCTCTCTCTCTCTCTCTATATATATATATACAACTAGGCTGCAACCATTTTAAGCTAAGTCAAAAATATCAGCCGCCTTTAAAAACAAAAAACTCACCTAAACTCTAATATTTTTTTTTTTCTTTTTTCTTTTTTTCACGTCTAACAAATACATCCTCGTCATATTACACATACTATGATCAAAGTCAACAAGGTTAGACTCAAATGACTGGCGTTCCATGCTTATTACTTTTTAATCCTCCTAATAATGTGGTTTAATTCCAGAGGAAACATGAAATTGGTTGTATTGCTTGATAGGTCCAGGAGGGGAATATGGCAAAGTAATATGAGGGATTTTGGAGTTTGCTATATGGAAAAACTGGAAGATATAGAGAATAATAAATAATATGAAGGGAAGAAGCATTCACATTAAATATTAATAATATGAAGGGCAGCCAAAATGGCCAAATCGGCCATTTACCACTTATGGCGGAAATTATTAGCAACATACCACTGTTTGCAAAATAAATAGCAAAATGCCAATTTTTTGAAGCTCGAGTTTGCTGTTTAAATCGAGTTTTAAACACTCGAGTTTCATAAAAAAAATTGTGCTAACGTGGATTTTTTATTGAAAAAATGACACATGGAACTTGAGCTTGGACAACTATTTATTACATTTTCATTAATAGATTTGAGTGATACTTAACTTATAGCATGTCAGTGGCAGGACAGTTCACTTATTGACCAAAGGTTTTACTTTTGGTAATAAGTAGTTCTGGTGCCACAACTTGTGCCACAAATAGCCCATGTGGTGTGTTGTGGTTGGTAGAGGGGTGTTCCTACATGGACCCACCATTACCCCTCCACCAACCACAACTTGCCACATTTGCCACATGGGCGAGTTGTGACACAAGTTGTGGTGTCATAGTTATTCTTTGGTAATATATTGATCAAATTATAACTAATGTTGTGGCATCTAATAAGAACTTTTAGTCTTGAGAGAGAGAGAGACAAATGGTTTTACTACCCCTTACAACTTGGGAGGAGTTGCTCACTTGTTTGTATTTATTATATTTTGAAAAGGACATGTCATCTAACCTAAGTAGAAAGTATTGATTTTTTTTTTTTTTTTTTTTTTTTTAAATTTTAAAACCAACCTAAGTAGAATTGTTATATACATTGGCAATAATGTAATTGTGGGGGTTGAAGAAAGGGCACCCTTGACAAGACTGACCTGGTCAAGAATAATCAGGCCCAACTGGTTATCAAACTAGGCCCAACCCAGCTAAGACAACCAAAGTACCCAACGGATTAGAAGAACTGAGGGTTACAACTCGCCTGAGGAGGCCGAGCGACAGTTGCCCCATGGAAAGGCTAGAAGGGGGCCACAAGAATTACAAGATTGGAAGTTGAAAGCTAACCCAATTAGATCGGGTGGAGAACTTCCAGACTGTAGTTGATTCGTAGGGTATTGGGTTGAATGGATTGGGTAATCCTTGGATGGTGGTCAGCTTTAGGTGAAGCCAAAAATCGTTGAAAAAGTATGAGGAGTGGAGAGATCTCATAAGATCTGGCGAGACTCATCTAAGATCTCATGAGATCTCGCCAGATTTGGTGGAGATCTTGTTGGATCTGGAGAGATTTTCACCAAATTTGGCAAAGAACTCATAGTGAATTCCTACTAAATCTAACGGATCTCCACCGGATCTAGCTATGTTGGTAGCCGAACTCCATTGCATCTAGTCGGAAAGGTCATTGAAATGGGTTAAAATTGCCAAATTTGATGTATTTATAGTTGGGTAAGGTTGCTTGGGTTTTGGAGGAGGAGATCCGCCGTTGTTTGGTTTTTGAAGGTTGGGACTCATAGTCAACCACCGGAGCAGTCAAATTTGGTGGTGACGGGTTGGGTCGGGTTTGGTGGGTGGATTTGGTTTGCGGGTGGCTTGAACAACCCTAGCAGTAAGACCCCGAGAATATCCAAGTTACTATACGTGCACAAATGATGTTATGCTATTTTGTGAAGCAAAGGTAGCTGAGATTGAGTCTCTGATGGGTTGCTTGGAAATGTACTGTAGATGGTCTGGTCTATCTATTAGCTTGGACCAGTCAGGTATTTTACTCCTATTTCCTGGAATGAGTTATGTTAACATTGCATGATGGTGAGTTGGGCTTTAAGTCTTTTGAAAGTTTTAACATGGCCATTATAGCAAAGCTAGGTTGGTGGGTTCTTTCCAATAGAGATAGTTTTTGTTTCAAAATTCTAAGAGCCAAGTATAGAGTTCACAATAATTGGCTAAATTCTGGTCCAACAAAAAATGCATCTTGGTCTTAGAGAGGACTGGAAGCTATTAAACCCCTTATGGCAAAAGGTGCAAGCGACAAATAGGAAATAGTTATAGCATTTGGGTTTGGGATGAGCCATGGATCCTAGATGTTACAGATTTCATTCCTAAGCGTCGAAGAGGCCATGGGGAGACTTAATGCTTAGTGGTTTCTCAAGTAACGAATCAAGATAAAATAGGTTGGGATGTGGCAAAGCTGAAATTTTATTTTGATGAAGCCTCTGTTAAAGCCATATTGAACACACCTAGATGGAATAGTGCCCAGGTGGATGGATGGACCTGGATAAGAAGTAGTTAAGAAGATTGACTGTCAAATCAGTTTATAGAGAATTAACAATGGATGGTAACATAGCCCCTAACCACCCAGTCTTAAAGAAAATTTGGAAGTCAATGCTCCATGACAGGTTGAAAAATGCACCTCTGGCATACTACAGTGGGTGCCCCTCCCACAAGGGATAGATTGAGCAGGCTATGTCTCATTGAAGAAACTTCTTATGTTTTATGTGACCATAATATTGAATCCCCCATTCATCTTTTTTGGAATTGTCAAGTTGCAAGGGCATTATGGTTTGGAAGTGAGTGGAAAGTTAAAACTATATTCTTTCAAAGTTGGGAAGGTCTTATATATCGATTTTGGATCCACCAATGATATTTGGTTTGAATATGGAACGTAAGGAAGCTTTTACTTTGTCTGGAGCCATAATACTAGAATTGATTTGGAAAATAGGAACCAGGTGTTGTTTGAAAAGAAGATTTTTGAGATTGACAGCCTAGTTGGGAATCTATGCTTGCTAAAAAAAGAACACGACTAGAGAAGTGAGATCCCACATAACAATTCTGTCTTAAAAATCCACAGCAAATGGTCTCATCCTCCAAAAGGACGTGAAATTTAATTACAACGCTGCAGTGGGCAAAAAGTTCTCAATTGTTGCGGTGGTCGCTAGAGTTTGGAGAGGGGCAATGGTTTTGGCTGCATCTAAAGAAGCCGATACCACTATCCCTCTCAAAGTAGGGGTTGAAGCAATACTATGGGCAGTGCAGCTAGCCAAACCCAGAACTTGGAGAGAATAATTATCGAAAGTGATACCAAAGCTTGCATAGAGGCGTTTCAGGGGCTGGGTTAGAGTTGTCCTGGAGGATTATAAGCTGGAGATATATAGTTAGTAATCTAGCGGAGGCTTTTTAGTGTATGTATTTTCAATTGGTTAGTAGGGAAGCTAATAAATCTCCTCATGTTTTGGCTAGGTGGTCTTTGAAGAGTAGGCTTTTGGTTTCTTTGATTTAAGTCTAGGTCCCCAAGCTTTTGTTGATGTTATCTTACAGGAGCATTGCTTTGGTTCTAATATGGGCTCCTCCTAAGTTGTATAGTTTTCTTGTTCAATAAAAGTTTTACATATTATGAAAAAAAGAAAGAAGTAATAATAATAATAAATGGATAGTACGCTAAGACAAAGATAGTTAAATCTAATAGCAAAATTAGCACAACACAACACACGAACTCTTCAAATCTACCTACTATTGTATCAATTGACCACTTCTACTTGTATATCATCAAGGATTTTAGCTTTATTTTTAATTTGGTCCTCAACATTTTATAGCTTTCATTTTAGTCTTTATAGTTTTTAATTTTTGTCATCTTAGTCTCTGCCATTATTTCACTTATAATCAATTAGCCATGTAGACCAAAAAAGAAAAAATAAATAAAAAAGAAGCGAAAATTTGAAGACCAAATTAAAGATATTTTTGGGGCATAGAGGATTATTGTTTTTGTCAAAATATTCAAACATGATAAGTAAAAGAGTGGCTGCCGACATAAAATTTCCGGGTTTGTTTATCTTACTAGCTTAAGATTTTAATGTTGTGTTTCAACTTTCAACATGCTATATCAACTACTAATCTATAAAATTCCAGAGTATTAGTTATCAAACCCAACCCCAAAAGTTCTCCCCTAAAAAATTATCTATATTGCAAATCAATCTATTGAGACTAGAATGCTAAAAAAATTTCCGTAAAATACTTTACAATGAAACAAACAAAGCATAAATATATCACATTTGTTTAAAGTCAGCCATATATTACTATAGTTAATATAACATATAGAGACTTTACTTGACCACAAAGCTTAAGTCGATCCATAAGTTTGGATTCAATTATATTATGTTAGCCACTTCCTCTTTTTGTTAATGTCCCATACTTAACTAACACACCACTTTCAATGGAAATAAGTGATGAACTGAAACATCACTTATTAGAACAAATAACCTACCACTAATAGTTCATCCTTTATTAAATTAACTTTCGGTTTTCTTCTAAATAAATTCTATTTTATTTATGTTTCACGTTTCCTACAAATTATTTGATTTGGATATCAATATTTTTGTGGATAATAATTCCTATATATTTTGTGAATTAAGTATGAGTATTTATTTGTCAAATGATTTTTAGGTTAATTGACATTTTCTAGTGTTTTTAATGTGAATGCTTTTAGGGTTCTCACTTCACAATTCACATTTCTTCCCCCACTTAAGATAAATTTTAAAAATAAAGATTTTGTCAATGGATGCCCTAAGAGTATTTGTTTAGGAAATACTTTTAAAATTTTTTATGAAAAATGAAAAAAATAATTTATTTTTTTTGTTTTATGTTTCTTATAAAAATAATATCAATTTAAAAAAAAAAAAATCCATTAACAAATGTCTTAACAACATATGTTAACCCGATCCAAAAGTTTCTCAAAAAAAAAAAAAAAAATTTACCGGACCCAAAAAATAAAAACCTCATTAATTATTCAACGTTTCTAAACTTACTAATTGGACCTTGCTGCCCATGGTGGCAACCAGCTCTGCTAATCGTTTCCAATGTCAATATTATACTACTATCAGTTTAAGGAATATAGTAATATACATTGCAAGATACACGCGAAGCAAGAAATTGGAAAGCATAATATCAATACTAATGGAGGGATTAAAAAAAGGGTCTAAAAAGCAGTCAGGTCAGACTTTCCAAAGAGCCCAGTGTTTGTTATGGGTACCAGAAAGGGGCTCTGATGTGGTTGAATTTGGAGAAAAATCTTGATTAGAATTTTCAATGCGATTAGAAGAAAATTTTGCACCCAACCAAACAGAAAAAATTGATAGACAATTCTACCAAGAACCCAAATAGACAGAACAAAATTGGTAGACAGGGATTAGGATTTTCAATGTGAAAAGGAGAAAAATTCGAACCCAAATAGACTAAATTGATAGAAAATTGAGTTTTATCAATAACACCCAAATAGACAGTACATAATTAAGAGACAGGGATGGCGGTTGGTATGCGGTCAAGGAAGGTTAGGTATATGTATACGTTCGCAAAAATCCGAAGACTAGAAAAGGTTAGTCAGTTTTGCAATCCCAGATTAAGCCTAACACAAAATGGCTAACAGTGCACTGCTACAGCACTTGAATCCTACTAGAGGAAGGTCGCTGTCTAAAATGAAATCCTAAAATAAATGTTACCAAAACTTGACTTGGCTTTGATCCCCACCTAATTAAGTAGTTAGATAAAAAAATCTTAATCATCGATCCATAAAGAGTTAGTCCATCATTGACCAGAGGAAATCGGTACTTAATTCTTGAATTGAAGGAAGCAACTTCTTTTATGCCAGGTCTCATGGACTAGTATGATGTATGATGTTGGAATATACAACGGATCTATACTATATATTCCGGAAAACAAGATCTGAGTTTTTCATAGACGCTTGATCTTAATCCTCTACTCTGATGAAAATATGTTAGCTGTAGTTTGGCTAGCTGCTGAGGAGCTTTTAATTATTTCCATTAAAGCGCTCAAGCTAGCTACCAATATAGATGCTAGTAACTGAGCATCTCAACGACTTAGACAACTAGATAAGAAATGAAATAAGAATTTATGACAACAAAAATGGATGCTTACTTGTTGATACAGTGCTACAACCGGATGCAAAAGTCCCATTTGTACAATGGCAAGCGAATGTACTCGTGGTTGGGTCGGAACCACACAGCCCTCCAGCCTCGAGGCATGTATCACATTGGGAATTATTTGCATCCCACTCTAACATGAAACCGCTATCAATAGCTGCAATTACTGCATCATAAGTTGCAGTAGTTGGAACTTCTGATTGCAAAATTGGAACATTGACCCAGTAGTCGCATGCTCCGATATAGTTGCTAATTGCCAAAAAAGTCTGAGAGCTCAGGGTATAGTAATTGATGAACTCGGTACTGCTGCTTATGGAGCAATTAAACTGATAAAAGACAAAAGTTGGAATAGTAGCTAGAGGCGTACGGCAATTATAATAGAGTGTCAGGTTCGTATCACTTGAAGCAATATAGGAAAATAAGTTGTTATCAATGGTGGTATTAACGAACGCAGCAGGGCAAATCGTATCTAAGTAATCCGTCCTAGCAACCTTGAGACTCCGTGATGAGTTATTGATTTCAAGGACTCTGTGATTCATGGTAGTGATGTTGATCTGCGGAAATTCGCTGCTGCAGTTTAACTGAAAACTAGGGTGACCACAATAGTTTGGTCGATTGGATGCCCAGAATGGATAACTGAGGTTCACAAGGTTGCTACAGTTAAATGGTGCCTCACAGGTGAGGTATTTCTCATCATCCGCACACAAAGATGTTGGACAATGGATCAAGGTTATGGTTACTATAATCAAGAACAAAGTGATGGTTGGGAAGAGATTGGGATGCATTTTGAGAGAGAGAGAGAGAGAGAGAGAGAGAGAGATATTGCAAGCAATAGGGTTGAAAATGAAGATGGCGGAAATGATATGGTTTTTATTTCTTATCAAACATTTTAACCAAAACCAATAAATAAATAAATAAATATATATATATATATATATATATTTATATATATATTTAAAAATAAATTAAAGTATTAAACTAACAAAAAAATATTTTACATATATAAATTTTTTTTTTTTTTTTTTTTGAAGTCAGTGAACCCCCTGATTAAGCTATAGCGCCGCCCCTGGTTAACAATTTCAAAGAGAAGCTTCTGTTTGGAACTTTACCACTACGGGTCAATTCAGCATTAGGTGACCTAGTCCAATATATTATTATATAGGGTAAATTCCACAAACCACCCTTGAGATCTGTGATAATATCCAACTAAGTTCAAAATATTTTAAAACCTACCAATTTCATCTAAAAGGACAATTTTATCCCTAAACTTAAAAAATAAAAAATAAACGCCATTACTTTTTTTTATTTCCTCTCCCCCTCTCTTCTCTGAGTTCTCCATCTTAGAACTCTATCTGCAATGGAACCTTAGCCACAGTGAAGCCCATGATTTGGTCACCGGCATCAACAACACCACCAATAAAAATCTCTTTCAAAACCAATAGAAACCCAAAAAAAAAAAAAAAAAAAAAAAAAAAAAACAAAAGCAAAAATCCAAGCCAAACAACACACATAAATCCCTTTGAAAATTCCCAATGAAATCTCCTAAAAATCCCAACAAAAATCCCAGAAAAACAAGCAAAATCCAAGCCAAACAGTACATAAATCCCTTTGAATATTCCCAACGAAATCTCCTAAAAATCTCAACAGAAAATTCGAAAAGTGTCTGAAACAAAAGGTGACCTGTGGAAATAAGAAGGTCAACGGTTTTCTCGTCGGGATTTTTGCCGGTGACGGTGAAGTACCGGCGTTGTACGATCTCCCGATACTCCGACGAGATCTGTTGCAGGTGATTATTGAAACTCTCAATCGAATCCTTCAACTTCTTCCTCAGCCTATTCACCACGGAGGTCCTGGTCCGGTCCACAGCGCCTCGAGCTTGACTTTGATCAGCTTGTCTTGATGAGAGCGAGGGACACGTCGGCGTCCATGCAGGATCGGAGGTCCTTCACGGCCTGGCGTTGTGGAGAGAGAGGGTTTTGAGATAGAGAAACTCAGAGAAGAGAGGGGGAGAGGAAATAAAATAAAAAGTAACGGCGTTTAGGTTTTTTTTTTAAGTTCAGGGACAAAATTGTCTTTTTAGGATGAAATTGGTAGGTTTTAAAATGTTATGGACTTAGTTGGTATTATCACAAACCTCAGGGGTGGTTTGTGGAATTTACCCTATTATATATGTTAAATTGTTAATAGATTCATCTAAATATTTGTAAGCGGTCCCTGCATGAAATCTTGATTGTCTACCCAAGTTATAGAACTCTCTCTCTTTCTCTCTCTCTCTCTCTCTCTCTCTCTCTCTCTCTCTCTCTCTCTCTCTCTCTCTCTCTCTCTCTCTCTCTCTCTCTCTCTCTCTCTCTCTCTCTCTCTATATATATATATATATATATATACACACACGCACGCGTACAACTAGGCTGTAACCATATATATATTTTTTGGTGAAAGGCTGTGTAACCATTTTAAGCATTTAATGTTCAGTCAAACATATCAGCCGCCTTAAAAAACAAATAACTCAACTAAACATAGGAGTGTCAATGTTCGACCCAACTCGCGAACACGACACAAACCTAATACAGATTTTTTCGGGTTAGGGTTGGGCCTTAATGGGTTTGGGTCATAAACGGGTCAACCCGAAAGTGACACGATAAAAAACGTGTCATAAGTGGGTCAACCCAAGTAACCCGCAATAGACATGTTTGACACGCCAATTTATTTGTGTCAACTCGAAATGACCCACTTAATACAACCTGTTTAACTTGAATAACAAATAAATATTAATTTTATTTTAGATTTGTCAAATACCTTTTATATTCAACATATATTTTAAAATTTAAAAAAAAAAGTGAGTAATTACAAAAATTTACAAGGGATATAATTGAAAATTGAAAATTGAAACTTTACAAACATTAGAACTGCTAATACTTTTTTTTTTTTTTTTTTGGCGTAGAACTTGCACAAATGAAATTGGATGAGCTTGTGGAAGATGTTATGAATTTGGACATTAACAAAGAATCTATGGATGATAATTGTGGTCATAGTCAGGATTAGTTCACTGTTTGCTCAAATTTTTTCAATATTGATACTTAACATTTGGCGAGTTCCAAGGATATTATATTTTTGTTGAACTATGTTATTTTATTTTTGTTAAACTTTGTCATTTTGAATTTGGGTTTAAGTGTATGGACTTCTTTTGGAGTGTAAAAAACTTATTTCAAGATGAATGTTATATTTTTGTTAAACTATATTATTTTGAATGTGAGTTGAAGACTTAAGTGTATACACTGCTTTTTGGGATGTAAAAAAATTATTTCTAGATAGATATTATATTTAATGTTATGCAGGTTGAAATGGGTTGTGTTATATTCGTGTCAACCCAACATGACTCGTTTATTAAGTATGTCAAATGGGTTGGGTCAGTTCAACTTGCCTTATTAACAGGTCGGGTTAGGGTTGAAGGATCATGACACGATTATTAAATGGGTCGGGTTAGGGCCAGTTCAATCTTTTTTATAGGACAAGTATGAAAAGAATATGTTCGTCTCTACTTTTTAGGTGGGAATGATTCTCTCACGCCGTCCATTATATGGCTCAATTGAATTTCGATTCAAGCTAGCCTAACAACTGAAAGTGGTTTCGTTTCACTTGCAATATTGTGCCATTTGTAGCCACACACTTCTTGATCCTTTTTAAGATCCCCGTGCTCATTCTTACACAAATTTAAGGAATCAATCTAAGAATAAAAAGACCTATGGTATTTATTGGAAGCAAAATGGTGGCCTTATAATTTCTATTCCATCTTAGAGGAAGAATTATGGTACTACCCTATATAAGGAAGGAGAGAAACCTAAAGTGGTAAAGTGACATACTAGAAGTGGATCAATATTGTAACATGTGGTGATGTGACATTAAAATTTTTAATTTAGTTTATTTTTTCTAACATTATTATAATTTAAAATTATAAAATATTTCTCATCATCTTAATTTCATCACTCTTTCTAAAAAGAAAAGAAATGTAATATCATGACGAACCAAACGCACTTAAATATATTTTCATGTGCTATGTATCAGAAATAAACTTCAGTTTTAGGTACAATGTTTCATCATTTCACATGTTAGTGGATTTTACCACTTCCTTTATGTTAAGGTCTATCATTCACACGAGCAGACGGCATTACCCCCTAAAATGGATAAAAAGAGAGGACTCGCTAGAAAAACTAACACATCAAATAGGAGAGGAAATTGTTGGGACCAGAAATAATTCAGATGACATCTGAGAAGATTGATTTGATTCGTAAAAGATTGCAAATAGCACAAAGTCGACAGAAAAGTTATTATGACAACTCAAGAAGGAAAGTAGAATTTGAAGTTGGAGATATGGTATTTTTGAAAGTCGCCCCAATGAAGGGTGTGATGAGATTTGGGAAGAAAGGGAAGTTGAGTCCTAGATTTGTTGGTCCATTTGAGATCTTGAAACGTATTGGTAAGGTTGCCTACGAGTTGGCCTTACCGCCTACACTTGCGGGAGTGCATAATGTGTTTCATGTTTCCATGCTGAGAAAGTACATCCCGGATCCTTCACATGTCTTGAACTATGAGCCACTCAAGATCAAAGACAACTTGACTTATGAGGAAGTCCCAATCCAAATTCTTGACCGCAAGGATAATGTGCTACGCACCAAGACCATATCATTGGTTAAGGTTCTTTGGAAGAATCACACAGTAGAGGAGGCATCTTGGGAGCGAGAAGATGAGATGAAATCTAAGTATTCAGAGTTGTTCGTTAACGAAGGTATGTACAATTTCAAGGACGAAATTTTTTTAAGGGGGGAAGGATGTAACACCCCATAATTTTGATACCAATTTAATTTTTATACGTAAATTATAAATGAGGCCTACAATTAAATGGATTTAATTGATTTGGGCCTAAGATATTAAAAAAAAAAAAAAAAAAAAATACTATGGGATTTGAAGCTCAAGTGAGGTGACATAAGTAAATATATGGGTCTTGAAAACCCTAGTCTTTTACCCCTTAAGGTATACGTGCATATTCTTATAAGGCTTTCTTTTTGCTTCAGCCGCATCACACTACTAAACTTTGCTTCTCTTCACTGTGGCTGTGAGTAGAGATTATAGTTACGGTTTCTATGATTATACTAATAGAGAAAGGGCTCCTAGAATTGTTATTATATTTGATTAAGAATTGTATTATGGTCGTATGTCAGGAAGTCTTTGAATTGAGCCAATAGAGTTTGTGGTTAATTTGCTTTCACACTAAGCCTCAATTGTTGACCGGTTCATATGCATTCACACCAAGCCTCAATTGTTGACCAGTTTATATGCATTCACACTAGTTCAGCCATGTACTAGATTTTGGGTCTTTAGGTTGATAATCACAATATTATAATAAGAATTGTTTATATAGCCGTATGGTCCAAGCTTTGAAATTTGATTATGTATGAATAGTATGTACAGTCATATGGACCTCTATTGGCTCTATGATTGATTTGGTAGAACTATATTATTGCACTAGCTATCTTTTAGCTATATTGAAGTTTCATGAATATTCTGATTAGGCAGGAATATTTATAAATCCAAAAATCTGATTAAAGCTGAAAGTAAATTGGATAGTTAGGTGAGTAAATAGAGGATTTTGGATAAATCAATGTTGTCTAGGATAAAACCATTTTAAGTGTGAAAATAGATTTTTAAGTGGGAATTTGTGTATTGATGAACCTATTTTTGGTGTTACTAGGTTCTAATTCTACTGAATTGTTGTGATTCAAGGGAGGTTGATTTCCTCTATTTTTGCAACTTAGATGTAAGTGGTGTTTACTAATTTTGGGGATTTTCCCAAACAGTATTGGTTATTAAACTATTATATCTCAAAGAAATATATTGTTATTCTATACATATAAATGGATATTTTATAATTTCTTGATGTGCACATTAATTATTTGTTTTATGCAAAACTTGTGGGACAACCTAAATTTATTTAAATTGGTATGTGCGATATATCCTTATATTTTTGAGAATTATGATTGGATTATTTTTGTGAGCATCTTGAATGGATTATTTATGTGAGTATCTTGTATATGTTTTGAAAACCTATGACAAGTCGTGATTAGAAGCTTAGTATGGTATTTAGTCCTTAGCAAGGGACAATCATACTGCAGCTAGTCCTTAGCAAAGGACGGTCCCAAAAGGGGACAGTGCACATTTGATAGCTCCTTAGCAGGGGAGCATACTATTGAGGATCTAAAAGGAAGCTCTTTAGCAAGGGAGTGTACCTTTAGGTTCCAAATGAGCCATCCTTAAAAAATGGGATGAAAGGAGGTTCCAATCCCAAAAAGGGGATAGTACAACCCTGTCAACGGGGCGTAAACGTTGACCACAAGAAAAACCTAGGAAATTGTTTATGTGATGGTATCAATATATATATATATATATATATATTATGATGGCTCACGTTGTAAAGATATTTTTCTTTTACATGAAATATTTAGTGGTAAATATTGATGAGTTATAAGTTATAAAATTGCTGTAAGAATTATTCATTGAAGGTTTGTTCTCACACCCCAATGTTAGTAAATTCCACTTATTGAGTTATCTCACTCCCCTTTATTTCCCATTACAGATACATTAAAAGGATTACTGGAGTAGAGATTCTTGGAAGATAGCTGTTACGAACTATTTTTGTAGAACTGATGATTTTTTTTTTATTATTTTATGGCATTAAACATTGTATTGGAGAATTATTTTGAGGATGTTTTGTATTTGGTGAATTAGAGCTCTGACTTTTGTGATGAGATTCAAGGTTGCTAGTTCTTTTATTTAATATTTTTATGGATTATTCAGATTAAATAGACTATTATTGCTTATGATTTTGGGGCGTTACAATAGTGATACTAATTTATTGAACCATGTATTAAATTAATTTTTATTTGTGTAAGTTTAGACTTCAAAGTGGTTACAAATTTAGAAAAATTGCAATAACGAGGTTCTATTGTTCTACTATGTCACAAAAAAGATTAAGTGAATTAGTAATATTATCAATTAAAAAAAATGATAGAAAAACTTAAATACAAAAATTTAATCAATAATTTTACATCTTAAAAAGTAAGAAAAATAAATTTTAAATAAAAAAATTCAATATATATATTATTTGATTAATATTTACCCTTAAAATTTTTGCCGACTTGTTGAGCCGGCCCTGTCCGTACTTAATTATGTTGGTTAACAAACCGACTTTAAAATCTCTAGACCATTCTTTTTACTACCAGCAAGTATTTTCCTCCCAAGCTTCTTGACTCTTCTTCCTTTTATCTCTATAGCAAAAAGTGGTATTTTGACCATACATTGTATGCAAATATGTAGTTAATATTTGTCTCGGCATGAATCACTAAAATAAATCCTATTGCATCTTTATGAAAGAAAATGGTCATACAAAGTCATAAAACGTGTGCCTCACATTTTACTCTTAACTCTAAACACATAAAAGCTAGATGTAAAAATGATTTTTAATTTTTCATATTTTGAAAAGGGGAAATAATAGTTGCAGGGATAACAACACAGTTCGTATACCATTCAAATTGTGGAGGTCAATTTGATTCCGTAACGTTTGCTCATGAACAATGGTGACCACTTGTTGAGGATTGGTAATAAGAAAAAAAGAAGTCACTTTATCGCAGGTACAAGAAAGCTTCTCGCCCGGAGGCCGTAGGGAGGGAGATACATTCCAGTTCCTTTTTTGGTTCTCTCTCTGAAACACACACAGAGATGGAAGTTTTAAGCTGTATACTCTATCTTTGCCTCAGCTTGACCATTATTCAAGCCCTCCATACCATTGCAAAAAGAAGCAAATCTATTCCCAAAAAGCTTCCTCCAGGACCAAAGCCTTTTCCAATCATTGGAAACCTCTTGGAACTTGGTGACAAACCTCACAAGTCTCTGGCCAAGCTTGCCATGACAAATGGACCCTTGATGAGCCTAAAATTAGGCCAGATAACCACAGTAGTCATTTCTTCAGCTACCATGGCCAAAGAAGTCCTCCAAACACATGACCAACTCCTTTCCAACCGTTCCATACCAGATGCAATCCGAGCCCACAAACAGCATGAGTTAGGGTTGCCTTGGATACCTGTTTCCTCACGTTGGAGAAACATTAGAAAAATATTTAACTCCCAATTATTCGCCCATAAGACACTCGATGCCAACCAAAACCTCCGGCGCAAGAAAGTACAAGAGCTGCTTGCTGACGTCCATAAAAGCTGCCTAACCAATGATGCAGTCGATATTGGTAGAGCAGCTTTCAAAACTACGCTTAATTTATTGTCCAACACTATTTGCTCTGTGGATTTGGCAGACCCGAATTCTGATATGGCAAGAGAGTTCAAGGAACTTGTATGGAATATCATGGAAGAGGTTGGAAAACCAAACTTGGCAGACTATTTTCCGGTGCTTAGGAAGGTTGATCCCCAAGGCATACGTCGCCGGATGACAATTTACTTTGGGAATATGATAGAACTCTTTGATAGCTTGATCAACAAACGGTTGCTGACAAGAAAAGAACCCGATTCAATCAGAAACATTGATATGTTAAATACCCTTCTTGACATTAGTGAAGAAAGCACAGGGGAGTTTGACAAAACTCAAATCGAACGTTTGTTCCTGGTGACAATTTTCTCCATATTCTTCTTCAATAATTTATAGATTGATTCATTTACGTACTTATTTTTTTGAATGAATTATTCATCTATGTACTTTTTATGAATCTGGTTTATGGTCTAATATGTTGTCTCACTTTGTTTAAATTTTTGTGGAATAGGACCTGTTTATTGCAGGTAATGATACAACGTCCGCTACATTAGAATGGACAATGGCAGAGCTGATTCACAACCCAGAGGTTCTATCAAAAGCCAAAGAAGAGCTCAATCAAATCATTGGCAAAGGAAACCAAGTAGAGGAATCTGATATTGCTCGTTTACCATACTTGCAAGCAATAGTCAAAGAAACCTTCCGGCTACACCCTCCAGTTCCACTGTTACTTCCCCGTAAAGCTGAGGCAGATGTAGAAATTCAGGGCTTTACAGTCCCAAAGGGTGCACAAGTGCTTGTAAATGCATGGGCTATAGGCAGGGACTCCAGCATATGGGAAAACCCAATCTCATTTAAGCCAGAGAGGTTCATGGGGTCAGAAATTGATGTCAAGGGACGGAATTTTGAGCTTATTCCGTTTGGTGGTGGGAGGAGAATATGTCCTGGATTGCCTTTGGCGATACGAATGTTACACTTGATGCTGGGTTCGCTTATTCATACCTTTGATTGGAAACTTGAAGATGGCTTTAAGCCTGAGGATATGTCCATGGAAGATAAGTTTGGTTTAACCTTACAGATGGCTCAACCCCTGCGAGCTATTCCTATCATGGTTTAACAAATAAACCCAGTTTGTTATGTTTGTATATTTTAATAAAAATATATAATTATTGTGTTCATAAGGTTGTTGTTACAAAATTTATTGCCGTATGAAATATTAAGAGTTTTTTAACTTAATGACATTATTTGATCTCCTTTTACGAGAAGAAGACAATTATCAAACTAAAAAGGTTTTTTATTTTATTTTTTTATTTTTTTTTAGAATTAATTTTTAGTATAAGCAGGGATTAAACTTCAAATCTTTTATTCAACCATTAGAAACTTTATCAATTGAGCTAACTGAAACCCACAACTAAAAAGAGTTAATTATACTACTTTATCCACTCATGGTTTGGATCGATTTAATGTTGACTATATGTGGTTTGCGTAATATATTATTTTGATCCTTAAACTTTATTAAAAATTTGTTTTTTGTCCCTAAACTTTAAAAAATAAAAAATTATCCTTAAATTTTGTAAAGAGTTTTTTTTTTAAATATTTTATTGACAAAATTCGGGATTTAAAAGAATTTTTTTTAATAGTTTAGAGACGAAAAACAAACTTTTAATAAAGTTTAACGATGAAAGAAACATTTTCAATAGTTTAGGGAAGAAAAAAAAATTCACTAATTTTAGGATAAAAAAATAATTTTTTAAAGTTTAGGGACAAAAAACAAATATTTGGAAAATTTTAAGGACCAAAATAGTATTTTACAAAAAAAAAAATTACAATAACAAATAAAAAGACATAAAAGACAATGAATCTACAAATCCTAGAGTACACAATCAATCTACTTGGTCAAATTTAAACAAGGCAAAATGGGCAAGTCTGGTTAGGTTTGGGTTAAGTTTTATAAATTAATGTTTGAATTTTATTTATTTATTTATTTGTTATTAGTGGCACATCAACTTGTAAAAATTATGCATAGTATCCTAACCTTATTTCTGAAGACTCCAAAAAAGAATCACATGCTAATGAACATAAATCCAATAATACTAGTGAAAGTTAATTAATTTTTAAAAACTTTATATATTTTTTTTTAAAAAAACAACTAATTTTTTATATTTTCTATAAAAAAAAAAAAAATCAATTTTTTTTAAAATAATCATTTAATAAATGTCTTAACGATTAATGGTCAACTCAAGCAATCCACGTACACAAACAGAGGGAATCGAAAATGGCGTCGCACATTCTTCAGGTATCCAGTTCCATGTCTCTACATCAACAGTTACGCACTCTCTCCAAAACACTATCCCTTCCCTCTCATCCTCACCGACTCAGATCCCTCTCTTCCAATTGCAAAATGTCGACCGAGACCGAGTCATCATCCCCTCTGACTCACTCCATCACCCTCCCGACTCAACTCGCTGAACCCGTCCAGATTGTCGCCGCACCTGGCATCTCCGACTTCCAATTCAGGTCTTTTCTTCTCTATTTACCTTTTTTTTTTTTTTTTTTATTTTTTTTTATATTTAATTAAGCTTGTTTTTCTTATTATTTGTATTTGAAAAAAAAAAAAAAAAAAAAAATCAAGAAAGTATTACTTTTTAGAAAGTTGTTTAAATTGCTATATATGAAGGATTTATATTTAAATCTTTACATTACCTTGGACTTACAACTGTTGAGAGAAAACCCATTTATTTGACAAAATTAGTTTTTGCAAAATTGCCAAATTGACCCCATTCCCCTTTTCTTTTCTTTTTTCTTTTTTTAAAAATTTTGCCAACAATGGGCCCATAGTTATTAATATATGGCGTTTGGTGTGATTTGATGTTGCAGGACTGCTATTAATTCCTCATTGTTCAAGCAGTGGTTAAAGAACTTGCAAACTGAAACTGGAATTTTAGCTAACAATGCTATGTCTCTTAAACGTGTACTTCTCCAGGTAGCTATTCTCAATTATATGTCTGTTTGTTTTTTTATGTATGTAAGTATTCTCATGAGTTCTGACCCAAATGGCACTTTCATCCTTCCACTAGAAATGGGTGGAGAGTGAAGTTGTGAATTCGAAACCCACTTGGTGTCTATGTAACTTACCAATTAAAAAAGAAAAAGAAAAAAGCATGCATGTATTCTAATTTGCAATACATTCTCGTGCTAGTTCTACTGAATAATAACCCAAGGATTTGTTATATCTTTTGATGCTTCCAATATGTCACTAAGATATACGATATATTCTGATGTTTTCTTGTTGGTTTTAGGGAGTAGATATGTTTGGAGAGCGTGTCGGGTTTCTCAAATTCAAAGCTGACATTGTTGATAAGGAAACAGGAAAAAAAGTATTTAAACATATCCATGCACTGCTTTTGAATCCTAATTATCTGGGTTCTTTTTCTTTAACTTAAATTTTAAATATTTAACTATCTTCAATTCGGCTCTTTGTGGGTTTTGTTTTGTTTTGTTTTTTTTTTTTTTTCTTCTTGTTTTATTACTTCAGGCTAATAGAATAGCCTTACTGGTGTTCAAGGGTCATTCTTGATTTATTTATTTTTGTAGCTAGATGAACCTGAGGCTTTGTATGTGTAACCTCAATAAATATACCTCATTTCTGGTGGCAATCTTCATGTGGTTCATCTAGTGCTATTATTCTCTTGTTTCTGTTCAAACTAAAATGTGATTAGGTTCCAGGTATCGTATTTGCACGAGGACCAGCTGTAGCCATATTGATCCTCTTGGAGTCAGAGGGTGAAACTTATGCTGTTCTTACTGAACAGGTAGGATTTTTTCCCCCTGCTGTATGTTGATGTTTATTATGAAGCTTTACATGAACGTTTTTTGAAAACACACACACACACACACACGTGTGTGTATATATATATATATATATATATTCTTTTATTATACATTAGGAATTGATTTAAGATAAGGACCCTAAGTTTACTTAACCCAGACCTTATTAAAAGTTCTCACATGTCTAAGGTTAGGGTCCCTGTTGGGAGGCTTAGTTTGGAATTGCCTGCTGGAATGTTGGATGATGACAAGGGTGATTTTGTTGGCACTGCAGCGCGGGAGGTCTCTCTCTCTCTCTCTCTCTCTCTCTCTCATGCACACACACATCTACTAGTTTAGCCAAGTTTTAATATGACTTTGATCTTCTGATTATGACAGGTTGAGGAGGAGACTGGAATACACTTAAATTTAGAAGACATGATTGATCTTACAGCTTTCCTTGAACCATCCACAGGATGCAGAGTCTTTCCATCTCCGGTATGTTGTCAATGGTCATTGTTTGGCTATATACCTTTTCATTGTTTCAAGTTTGGGTTGTGGAGTTAGTGCATGGAGAAACAAGGATTTAAAGATTTTTTTTGTTAGGAAAGTGTCATTGATGATTGGAGACTGTTAATAGCGTTAAATAATTCTTTAAGTTATTATTTTGTTGGCATTTTCAAGAATATAAGTCCAGGAGTCATTGCTTAAGAGAACTGTGAGCTCATAAAAGTTGGATCTAGAGATAACTAACAAGGAGACCATCAATTACACTTTTAATAATTCTATCAAGTCCTGATATAAGTTCAGAACTACTTGAGTAGGGGTAGTGTATGTAATGTTAATGAAAATCAAGTGCTTCCATTCTCAAATCATCTGGTTTAAGTGAGTTATTATTTGTACATCAACTCTATCTTGAATAATACATGAGTTTTTGAGTTGCATATATTTTGTTAAATATATAGAAACGAATGGTTCCTAGTTAGTATGATCTAGAGCAAGATATATATGTGTGTGTGTGTTTGTATATTATAACTTTCTCATAAGAAAATGATTGTTGGTAACATGTATCCGTTCAACCATCTCAAAACCTTGCAGCCCTGCGGGGAATTTTCTTTTCTGTGGTTCAGTTTATCATTTTCATTTACTTTTCCATGGTTAGGGTGGGTGTGATGAAGAAATTAGCCTCTTTTTGTACCGGGGGCACGTGGATAGAGAGATCATCACGCAGCTGCAAGGAAAAGAAACGGGTCTTCGTGACCATGGTGAACTCATTAAGGTCCGTGTGGTTTCATATAAAAATCTGTGGCGCATGACAGCTGATTCAAAGGTTCTGATGGCCATTGCTCTCTACGAAATGGCCATGAGAGAAGGGCTACTGCTTCAATCAAAAACCTAATCCACTAACATTTCTAAACACTAGAGGCTTTTGATGATGGGTTAGAACCCTCACCAAATTCTGTTTTATGGACTGATGGAAACTATTTATCCCAATTTCTGAATAAATTTGCTTTTTGGGAAAATAAGTTTTTTGAAGTTGGAATGCAGAAGAAAAAACTTGTTAATGAAAAAACAAGTTTGAGTGAAGAGAGAGAATGGGTGAGAAGAGAGGAGTGAAAAAGGGGATGTCTGGTTAAGGCCACCGCTGTGATAGTGGTGGCGAGTGGCGATGAGCAGTTTGGCATTGAAGGTCCGACTAGGTTTGGTAAGATTGAGGGACATCTGAGTTTAGTTTAGTTTAGATTTTTTTTTTTATTAATATTTATTTATTTATAGTTTAGGCCACGTGATAGTACGTGTGGCAGCATATGTGGCACATAAATAATTTTTTATTATCATTGTTAGCCATATCAGTGTTTTCCATTCACCACTTAATGATGATAATTATTTTGACACAATACCAAACTAAACTAATACATTTAAAAACATTAGGGATCATTTTGACATATGGGGAAATGTTAGGTACCAAAATGGTAATTTACCCTATTATTTTTTACTTTGAATTTTGGATTTGGTTTTTAATGTTGAGGGTTTTATGGGGTTTAATTGTAACTTGCTTAGATATTTCAATATTGATGAAATTCTTGAACCGTATTAAAGTAGTGCTCTTGTAATCATGAACAACGATACAATTTGAATAAGACTTTTGGGTTTTTTGTTTTTTCTCTATTTTTGCAACTTTTTTGTACATCAAATAAACAAAGATATATTGAGAATTTCTATTGACCGAATAACCTCTCTTTCCTTGACAAAAAGTTACGACACGAGCTGAAAGACAAAAGCCACCAGGTTTCATCAAATAACTTACATTATCCCTTAGCTAAAAGCCATCACTGCCGATTCTGACCCAAAACATTCAAACACACACACACCCTACATTGCCAAAGAAGCACACACAGGAAAAAAAACGCACATACACACCCTACATTGCCAAAGAAACTCTTCACTTTGATGAAATTCCTCCTTTTCTCTAAAAAATTCTTCAACAGTCATTGACCCTTAGATACAAAAGTTAAGCAATTGCATTTCTTTTTGGGCGGTGTTTGTTTTACATATAATGTGTCTTTATAACTTGAAAGCTTGACTTTAAATCATGTTTTTAGTTATAAATCACAGAATGTAAAACAAGTTTTTTTGCCTCTCATTTTAAAGCTAAGCTAATTAAAATTTCTGATGAATTTGTAACGAGAGAGAAGTCAAGTAGGGCTGCCTCTTCCAGTGAATCTACTTCTTTCATCGTTGCTATTACAAACTGTAAATGTTAAGGTGGCACTGAACTAACAGTGACTGTTGGATTGGAATAGGATTCAGCTAGATGTATATCAATACATGTCAAGCAAACATGCAATTCGAAACAAAATGAGCTACACAAGAGGATCTAGGATTGTCCTTTCTAACTTTCTTTCTTTTCTTTTTTTGATGCATTTCCTTATCATTAACTCAACGGCCAAAACTTCTAGCTATAAAAGGAAGTGATAACTCTAGCTACCAGCTTGTCCCTGACTCTCTCAAGCTCTCTCCAGAGGTCCACATTACTAGCATGAAGAACTTCAGTCTCATCTATCCTGTTATGAGTGCAATTCTAAAAACCCCACCACCTGAAACCAATATCCCATCAACAACTTCAAACCCCAAGCCACATCACCCCTCAATACAACAGACTATGCGAGATCTAGATTGGCATTGTAAACCTTTCAATAAACTCTATGTACTCTGGCAGGATCACTGTACCCCAAGCCACTCGTTGTACCCCAAGCCACTTGAAATCGGGGAGCTCACACGGTGTTAGGAGCATTATGTGTTGTTGATGATGGCATGAGAAATGAGGGTGCTTGGGCAGCATTGGGCCAATCACGTGACTTCATGTTTTCTCAACACACTTATGACTCCTCATGCCTAACTAGTAATGCTCCTAAGGGCTCTTTGAGGGGGACCTGCCCAATCTCCCTAGTCGAGTTGGATCAATGAGCAATGATGAGGGGCAGCATGTGGAGGTACCTTGCTCCACATGATGCCCCCAAGGCCATGACAGAGGAGGGCCATTGTGGGCAGAGATGGTTTTGATGATGGGCAGCAGCAGGTGGTGCTAACCCTATGTGGTGGTGCATGGCATTGGTAACTTAGTTGCTAGTTTCTTGTGTGTGGGCTTGGTGGCTTGAGTGCAAGGCAGGGCTAGGCTACTGTGATGACTAAATGTTGCGTGCAAGGTATTGGGCTAGAGGGGGCTGGCTAAATGCATGGACAAGTGCTAGTAGGCTAATGACAATTACTTTGTGTACTACATGTAGGCATGTTGTGTGGGCTGTAGTGCTGATGGGAGACCTTGAGTATAGGCCAAGCCTCTCCAAAACTTGTGGGAACATATTGTGTGGGCTGTTGGAGGATGGGTAGAGGCCCCATGGTCTGTTGAGACATGGGTTATGCATGTGCAGCATGTGCGATGACAATTATTAAGTAGTTTCTAAGAAATTCCTAACTTTCTTGATGAACAGACCTGCTGTGTAGTGGTTGGAAACGTGAAGAGCAAGCTAAGACAACATCAGTTGAAGGTGTCCTAAATCAGAACACAAGGGGCAGATTATCCAAGACCCAAGTAGTTACTAGCCAATAACTGTCATAGCAATTAATTTTGTGTATTTAACCCTAAGGTTGTTGGGGGTGTCAACAGTAGAGTGTATTTGGCCTTGGAAAAATTCTGTGTAATTCTCTAGGCTTGTAAAAGGGTTTTCTTTGTACTTGAGATTAAGTAATAAAGGTTAGGGGTGGGTTCCCTATAAATATTGTGTGTGCTGTGTGTTAAAACGTCTATATTTAATTTGTTCTAAATGTTATTGCAGTGTGTATATGGTGTTGGCTGAGACTAAGTCAGGGACTTAAGGCCATCACAGGTAGAAAATTTGAGTGAAAAATTGACCTTGTGACAATTGGTATCAGAGCCTAGCTACAATGTCTTCGGATACCAAGGTAAGGCTGATTGTCTTGGAGAACACACTTGAAGTTCCTACAGAGGGAGAACAACTTTCTGTATGTGACAGATTGGATGCATTGTCTGTAGAAACTGTTGTGATACGGAATGAGAATTTTGATCAGAGGGATGTTGTGTTGATTCGTGTTGAAGAGTTGGCTATTGCACTAGATGCCCAGGACAATGCAGCAAGAGAGACCCAAAGCCAACTTAAGATAGAAATTTCCTTATTAAAGAGGGCAATGCGTGGCTTGCCTAGAGAGGGGGAAGTGGCCACCAAAGTAAAGGTGCCTAAACCAAAGCCCTTTAATGGTGCTAGGAGTGCCAAGGATTTGGAGAGTTTCATTTGGGACATGGAGCAGTACTTCAAGGCTACAAAGGTGCCGGATCAAGAGATGGTAACCATTATTAGCATGTATCTTTTAGGGGATGCCAAGTTATGGTGGAGAACCCGTGTGGAAGATGATGCAGATGCTGGTAAAGGCAAAATTGACTCATGGGAAGCCTTAAAGAAAGAGTTGAAGGACCAATTCTTGCCTACCAACACTGCATGGGTTGCAAGAGACTCTTTGAAGAAATTGAAGCAAACTGGTACAGTGAGAGAATATGTCAAGACATTTAGTTCTTTGATGCTGGATGTCAAGAACATGTCAAAGGAAGATAAGTTGTTCAATTTCATGTCTGGCTTGCAACCTTGGGCATAGTTGGAGTTAAAGAGGTAGGCAGTGCATGATCTGCCTGCTGCTATGTCTGTTACAGATGCTTTAGTGGACTACAAGTTCAATAAGCCCAATGGGGATGATGAAAAACTTAAGTCTAAGGACAAAGGCAAAGACAAGTAGAAGAAAGATGGTGAGAAGAACAATGATAAGTAGAAGAAAAATTGGGGTAACAAGAGCAAATGAGAGAGTTCTACCTCTCAACAAAGCAAAGAACAACCTAAGTTAAATGCGGGCTGCTTCATATGCAATGACCTTCATCAAGCAAGAGACTGCCTTAAGCGTGAGGAACTTAATGCAATGGTTGCTGAAGATGAAAGGGGGCAGTCTGATAAAGAAGTTCCCAGCAGGGTAAACCCCTTACAATTGTTGAATGCCCTTAGTGTGAGAGGTAATCCTAAGGGGTTGTCTTATGTGCAAGTAGAGATGAATGGGAATGGGACTGAAGCAATGCTTGATACTGGTGCTACCCACAATTTTATTGATGAAAGTATAGTCCAACAGCTTGGTTTGAAAGTGAGCAAGTGTCCAAGTAAGATCAAGGCAGTAAACTCTTAAGCAAAACATGTTTCAGGAATTGCTTTTGGCATGAGGTTCAAGGTTGGCGAATGGACTAGAAAGGTGAATTTCCTGATTATGAAGTTGGATGACTTTGATGTAATTCTAGGTGATGAGTTCTTTGTGGCTGCCTTGCTACCATTCACCGGTGTAATGTTGATTTTTGATGAGAAGCAGCCATTTTATGTTCCTGTTAGGCATGTGGCAGGAAATAGTAAGACTAGCAAAGGAAAAGAGCCAATGGTGTTAGTCGTGCAAGTTGAGCATGGGCTGAAGAAGGGGGAGATGACTTACTTGGCTGCAATGATTGAAGTCAAGCAGGACAAGTTTGTTGAAATTCCAAATGCTATGCTGGACTATTGGAGGAATTTGTTGATGTGATGCCTCCCAAATTACCTAAGACCCTTCCACCAAGGCATGTTGTTGATCATAAGATTGAGTTGGTTCCTAGTTCAAAGCCTCCTTCTAAGGCTCCAAATAGAATGTCCTCTATGGAATTGGCTGGGATGAGAAAGCAATTGACTAAATTGCTTGATGTAGGCTACATTCAGCCCTCCAAAGCCCCTTACGGTGCCCCTGTTATGTTCCACAAAAAGTAGGATGGATCATTGTGTATGTGTGTGGACTACAAAACCTTGAACAAAGTAACGGTGAAGAACAAGTACCCGGTTCCTTTGATTCAAGACTTGTTTGACAGACTATGCAAAGCCACTTACTTCACCAAGCTGGACTTGAGATCAGGATATTGGCAAGTGAGGGTTGCTGAAGGAGATGAACCAAAGACAACTTGTGTAACTCGGTATGGTTCTTATGAATTTTTAGTTATGCCTTTTGGTTTAACAAATGCCCCTGCTACATTTTGCAATTTGATGAATGATGTATTCTACGAGTTTGTAGACCGTTTTATTGTGGTTTACTTAGATGACATAGTGGTATATAGTGAGTTCTTGGAGGATCACTTGAAACACCTTAGGAAAGTGTTGTCCAAATTGAGGGAACATAAATTGAATGTCAAGAAAGAGAAGTGTGAGTTTGCCCAGCAAGAGATTTTGTTTCTAGGGCATAAGGTCAGCAAAGGTCATGCGATGATGGATGAGAGGAAGGTGCAAGTTATCCTTGATTGGCCTCCACCAAGTAAAGTTGTTGAGCTACAGTCTTTCCTTGGGTTGGCTAACTATTATAGGAGGTTTATTCAAGGGTATTCTAAGAAGATTGCTCCTCTTACAGATTTGCTGAAAAAAGACAAGAAATGGGTGTGGACAAATGCATGTCAAGAAGCTTAAAGCTGCTGTGTAAAGTGAGCCGGTGCTGCGTTTGCCAAATTTTGAGTTGCCATTTGAAGTCCATACTGATGCTTCTCACAAATCAATTGGTGGTGTGCTGGTGCAAGAGAAACATCCAGTTGCCTACTAAAGTAGGAAGCTGAATGATGCAGAACAGAAATGTTCAGCACATGAGAAGAAAATAATTGTTGTGGTTCATTGTTTGCTAACATGGAGGGTGTATCTACTAGGCCCTAAATTTGTGGTGGGGACCGATAATGTAGCCAATACCTTTTTCAACACACAGAAGAAACTATCTCCTACACAAGCTAGGTGACAAGAGTTGCTGCAAGAGTGTGTAAGAGCACAAGCCTAACAAGCATAATCAAGTAGTAGATGCACTTAGCCTCAAACAATTCCAAGAGTATGTTGCTGCCTTGACTAGAGTTGAGTCAGATTTTATGGAAATGATCAAGGAAAGTTCTAAGCTTGATGCCACTTACTAGAAATTGGTGCAAGATGTGGCTGCAGGCCTAATGCGTCCTTACTAGCTTGAAGATGGGTTGCTATATGCAAAGGGTGGTAAGTTGTTTGTTCCTAGTGGGAAGATCCGTAGAGAGTTGTTGAAAGAGACTCATGATCTACAATGGGCAAGACATCCGGGTAAGGAAAGAATGTACGCTTTACTGTCCCGTTCTTATTATTGGCCTAAGATGGAGTTAGTCATTGAGTTGTATGTTAAGACTTGTCTAGTTTGTCAACAAGATAAGAACTTAACTCAAAAGGAAGCTGGTTTGCTATAACCTCTTCCTATGCCAGAAAGTTCATGGATTTTTGTTTCAATGGATTTCATTACTAGTATGCCTAAAGTGAAGGGAATGGGTTCAGTTTTTGTAGTGGTTGATCGATTTTTGAAATATGCTATGTTTATGGCTTCACCAAATACTTGCACAGTAGAGGTAGCTGCTGATCTGTTTTACAGAAATGTGGTGAAGTACTTTGGTTTCCCTGAAGATATTATAAGTGATAGAGATTCTCGTTTCACTAGTTGGTATTGGACAGTTTTGTTTAGGTTGCTGGGTTCACAGTTGAAGTTTTCTACTACTAATCACCCACAAATAGATGGTCAGACTGTGAAGATCAATGTTGTGTTGGAAGATTACTTGAGACATTATGTGACTGCAAGTTAGAAAAACTGGTTGGACTTGTTGGATTCAGCACAGTTTGCTTACAATCTGCACAAGTCTTCTTCAACGGGAATGAGTCCATTCGAGTTGGCAATGGGGCAACAGCCCTTAACACCTAATGAGATTGCAAAACAGCGTTCAGGAGGTAGATGTCCTATAGCATACAAATTTGCTATTGTTAAACAAAAACTGATGCAGGAAGCATAAGACAGTTTGTTAAAAGTACAACGAAGAATGAAAAAGTATGTTGATAAAGGGAGGAGGCCTCTTGAGTTCCAAGTTGGGGACAAGGTGCTGTTGAAGCTAACTCCATAGATTTGGAGAAAGTTTAGAAGTGAGAGTGTGCACCGAGGGTTAATACTAAAGTATGATGGTCCTTTTGAAGTTATGAAGAGTGTTGGTGATGTTGCTTAAAAGTTGAAACTGCCTGAAAGGTTGTAAATTCACCCCACAGTTCATGTGAGCTTTCTCAAGCCTTATCATGGGGATGAGCAAAATCCTGCAAGAAATGAGGCAAGGCGTGCCCCACCTATTGTTATGGTACAATTTGATTGAGAAGTAGACAGAATTCTTGATAAGAAGGTTACGAGTTATCGAAAGGGTGGAAATATGATAACTTATTACTTAGTGAAGTGGAAATGGGCAACTGAAAAAGAAGCAAGTTGGGAGAAGCCATCAACTTTATGACAGTTTGAAAAGGAAGTGAAGGCATTTGAAGATACCCTCCCAACGAGGACGTTAGCTTCTTTTGGTGGGGGTGGATTGTTAGGAGCATTATGTGTTGCTAATGATGGTATAAGGAATGAGGGCGCTTGGGCAGCATTGGACCAATCACGTGGCTTTATGTTTTCTCAACACACTTATGGCTCCTTATGCCTGACTAGTGATGCTCCTAAGGGCTCTTTGAGGAAGACCTGCCTAGTCTCCTTAGTCGAGTTGGATTGATGAGTAGTGATGAGGAGCAGCATATGGAGGTACCTTACTCCACATGATGCCCTAAGGCCATGGTAGAGGAGGGCCATGGTAGGTAGAGATGGTTTTGATGATGGGTAGCTACAAGTGGTGCTAAACCTATGTGGTGGTTTAGTTGCTGGTTTCATATGTGTGGGTTTGGTGGCTTGAGTGCAAGGCAGGGCTGGGCTGCTATGATGATTAAATGTTGTGTGCAAGGCATTGGGCTAATGGGGGTTGGCTAAATGCATGGACAAGTGCTAGTGGGTTGATGAAAGTTACTTTGTGTATTATATATGGGAATGCTGTGTGGGCTATAGTGCTGATGAGAGAACTTGAGCATGGGCCAAGCCTCTCCAAAACGTGTGGGAACATGTTGTGTGGACTACTGGAGGATGAGTAAAGGCCCCATGGTCTGTTGAGACATAGGTTGTGCATGTCTAGCATGTGCAGTGGCAGTTACTAAGCAGTTACCAAGTAGTTGCTAGCTTTCCTAATGATCAAACCAGCTGTGTAGGGCTGGAAACATGGAAAGCAAGTTAAGACAACATCAGTTGAAAGTGTCTTAAGTTAGAACACAAGTGACAGATTGTCCAAGACCCAGGCAGTTACTAGGCAGTAACTACCATAGCAGTTAATTCTGTGTGTTTAACCCTAAGGCTGTTGGGGGTGTCAACAGCAGAGTGTATTTGGCCTTGGGAAAATTCTGTGTAATTCTCTAGGCTTATAAAAGGGTTTCCTTTATACTTGAGATTAAGTAATAAAGGTTGGGAGTGGGTTCCCTGTAAATATTGTGTGTTTAAATGTCTCTATATAATATGTTCTAAGTGTTATTGCAGTATATGTGTGGTGTTGGCTAAGACTAAGTCATGGACTTAGGACAATCACAGGTAGAAATTTTGAGTGAAAAATTGACCCTGTGACACATGGCGACGCTCTGGCCAACAGCGGGTTCAACACAATAGTATTTAGTCACCAACCTTGCTGGGATCATGCCAAAGAATATGGTTCGAGTGTGATTAGACGGTCCTAGATCAATTCATGTCCACAACCATTTTTCATAGTTGTGTTTTTGAAGATTTCATTCCCTTTTGCAAAATTCCATGGACCTTTCACCTCTTTGGAAATAAAATTCTCCTTCTAGAGTAGACTTCCCTTTTTCATAACAATGGAGTTTACCCATCTCAAAAAATAATATCAAACAACCACGCAATTTTGGCATGATAATCACTCTATAAGTGTTTATGAGATGTGGGGTGAGGGAAGAGAGGGGGGTGGGGGGTGGAAGGATTAGAATTCAAGCCTTTAGGAGAGAGTTTCACACCTATACACTTAAATTAGGCTAGAATAGAATTCTATCTTAGATAAAAATAATAATAAATAATTTCAAAATTTGTTTTCCTTGAAAAGGATTGCACCCAATGAAAAAAAAAACCAATATATCCTTGACCAAAAAAAAAAAAATCCTTTTTACCAAAATGATTTTCAAAAACTTAAAACTTGTGCTTCCATAGATTAAATTGATTGAACCCATGGACTCTAAAATCAAACCGACAAGGTCCCAGCAACCCTTAATTTTATCCTTTTCTTTCTAGATGAGAGAATAGATGGAATTTACTCTTCCAAAAAAAAAAAAAAAAAAAAGTGATTGAAGCATGTATACTTTACTTTCAATATAGTTTCAAAATAAATCTTTTGCAAAAATTGAAATGACAAATGTTTAAGTTGCCTTTCAAATAGTAAGTCATTGGAATGCATTGAAAACAAGAAATCATCAAAAGATTGGTGTTGTGGGGGTATCTAACAACTTCCTTATACGTAATTGCAATTACGAGTCCACATGTTTAGGTTCAAGAATTCTTTTATCATCCATGTTATCTTAGGATCCAGATTTTCTTAGCTAAATTAGGAAATAAAATTAAGGGTAAATTTCATTAACTTACCCTAAGGTTTGGGCTAATTTTAATTAGGTCCAAGGCATTTCAAAACTGATTAACTTGGTCCCTAAATACCATTAGGCCCTTTAGTCATTTCTCTCTCTCCAACTGAAACCACACTCCTCTTTTGACTCACTCTTTCACTGTCTATCCCCTTCCTTCAACCAAACTTCTCTAGATTTTTGTTTCCAGATCAACTCATTCCTTAGCAGCCATTCATTTAACTCAGCTTGGAGAGAAGCTTCAATTTTACAGTTATGCTCAGTAGCATCCCTCTTCTAGATCTCGTATCTGATCTGTAAGGATATTAATCCTTGTTCGGCAATGAACAAATAGTTCCTTATTCCACTTCTTTAGAGCTGTCCTGGTGGCTTGTTGCTTTCTAAAAAGTTTGTAACAATCTGGGCCTTTGGAATCAATTTGCCAGGAATTCTTGACAACTTCATGGCTTTTAGGGTCTCTTGTCCATGCAACTTCAAATCTAAAAGAGCGAGAGAGGAAATTTGGTGGGTTTGTATCCAACAGAAGAGGGTTGTGATCAGACCTTACAGCCCCTAGGTGGGTAATTGAGGCTTTAGGATATTTTATTCTCCACTCCATACTGGCAATGTCCCTATATAACATTTCCTTAATAGAATTCCTGCCCTATCTTTTATTTTGCCGTGCATATCTTCTGCCGTTTAACCCCAAATCAATTGCTCCCAGATCAAGAAGCAGATCCTTAAGGAAATTTGGCATTGAAGAGCTATCGGACTTGTCCCAAAATTTCTCCTCATCATCAATCACTACATTAAAATCTCCAATGCAGGTCCAAGGATCCTCTAAGGACTCCGCTAGTGCACTAAAATTAGTCCAAGCCTTCTGCCTTTTGGAAGCATAACAAGGACCATAGAATCCCACCATCACCCAGTCCCCATAACCCTCACTTATTTTCACTGCTACAATATGGCTATTAAATTCAACAACTTTAGCATTCACACTGCTAGCACACATCATTCATAAACCACCTGCGAAACTCCTTGCATTGATCACAATTTTTTTTTTGAGAATCTAACTACTTTTTTCACTTTCTCCATACGATCTTAGCCAAACTTTTTTGCACATAAAAAAAGCAACTCAGGGCGATGCCTCTTTATTAGAGACTTGAGGGCTCTTACTGTCAAGATGTTATGGATGCCTCAATAGTTCCAACTAAGTTACTTCATGTCCAAAGATTAACAGCAATACAAAGACAACCTCACCAAAGCAGCCACAACAGAACCATGGAAAAATTATCCAGCTGTGCAACTTCAATAAACCAGCTTAACAATAACTCATACTCAGCAATCCACCCCACAGAGCAAACTCAGTATGTACCCCATCACACTTAGCATTAACTCTGAAAAAAAAAAAAAAAAACTCTATAAACTAGATACAAAGCATGGCCCAACAAACCTTAACAATTATCAATCTCGACAAATAATCACATATCAATCTCAGCAATCAAATTCAACCAAAAAAAAAACCAGCAGGATAAACCTCAGAAAAAATAAATCACATCAGAATAGCAACAACATTACTGATCCAATAGTGTGAATTGGCTAAATCACATTCAACCTCCCCAGGTTAGAGCAAAAATGGGTGGGGAGAGAGAGAGAGACAGGAGTGATAAGGTGGAAGGGGAACAGGCCTGCGGCGGCTAGATCAGCGATGCAGTGGCTAGATTGTTGGCAGTAGGTGGAACATGGTGACAGGCAACAGTCCACAGTGGCCAAGAGAACCCGCTAGGGAAGAAAGATCCAGTAAAATGGAACAAAAGATATGGACCCACGGAGGGGCAGGGAGGACCCATGGAGGTGTAGAGGGGGAAGTTTAGAAGATATCTCCAAGAAGCTTTCTTGGAAAATATTCAGTTGCACTCACCTCAATCCATTCTATGTTACTAATTCCTAAGTGTTACATCTAATAAATGAACTTAGAAGATATCTCCAAGAAGCTTTCTTGGAAAATATTTAGTTGCACTCACCTCAATCCATTTTATGTTACTAATTCCTAAGTGTTACATCTAATAAATGAACATACGGGAGATAATATAAATAGGAGAAGTGCTACATCCACAACATGTTCACAATAAATCATAGGTAGTTAGTTGATATTGGTTCTAATTTGAACTTACCATTGAAATTACTTTTTTGCCCCACCAATAACAACCTATAACAACCTGCCACTTAGAATTTGTTGTGAAGATATTATAGACATATCATTTCTCTATAAATAAACATCATGGTAATCCTTATTGTTGTGACAAAGGTGGTGACATCTATTCAACAATAGTGTATGGTTCAAATGATATATTCAACAAACATAATAAAGGACTGATATTTGGATCATTTCATGATTTAGATTAAATAAAAAATAAATATCATAATCCATATTATCGTGACAGAGTTAGTGACATCTAATCAGCAATAGTGTGGAAAGTTTCAGAATCAAGACAGGGGCAGCAACATCTATTGGGCAATAGTTTTGAATGGTTCGGATCATATATCTAACAATTTTTTTTTTCTTTTTTCTTTTTTTAATTTTTTTTAAAAAAAAAAAAAAAAAAAAAAAAAACTAATTTTTGGATTCGAGTGAAAGAAAGAAAGGAGAGATAAACAAGCAACAGAAAAATAGACAAGTAAATGAATTTTAGATCCAAGAAAAAGTAATCCAGCAAGTGTAAATGTGCTATTATTTCATAACCACGATAAGCATGCAAGCTCAAAATTTCAGCAGCCTGCGTACATAACTGACTTGAATCAACAAAGGAAGAGGTGTTGTGTTCTTATCATTTATTAAAAGTACTGCTGTCATTGTTTCATATATATATATATATATATATATATATTTGGACATTTTGTTTCTTACAGTGGAATTTTGAATTATTAGAACATACAACACATAAACTACAATGTCATCACCAGGAATCCAAGATGCCTACGATAGTAGGAGAAGTTTTTGTTGGGTTTACTTATGATACTCACACCTTGCTGACCATAAAATCTCTGTCACTTGCTTCCCATATGGTGGTTCCATCACAAGTGCAAATGCTTTTGTAGTTCTCACCAACCCCAGCACTTCTAGCAATTACTGAAGCTGTCACACCTGGATCTGATTTTTCTTCAGTTCCATATACCACTATAGATCGCCCAATAAGATCAGCAATCCTAAGCTTCTCTTTCATGCCTGAGAAGAAGGCCTCACCTTTTTCATCAACATCTAATGTTCCCAGGTCGCCAAGTGGCTGAAAAGAATAAGTTATTTTAATTAGAATTTCTATCATAATATGATTGGAGAGAGAGAGAGAGAGAGAGTCATCTTTATTATGTTGGGCATTAGGTTTTATTGCATTTGGAGAGTTGATGATGCAGAATTTTATTCCATTTGATGAGTAGTTGGGGGTTTAGATTTCATTGCATTCAATAGCTGCAGGTATAAAAAATGGATTTCTCTGTCACTTGGGGTAGACATTTACGTCTACCACAAATGAAAATGAAGGTCTCATGCATGTTGCCAAATCCAAAGCAAATTCAGCAGTACACTTTAATTCAAGATTTTATTGTATATTATATTGAACTCTGCAGAGGAGAACTAGATGCAAGTTCTCAAATCCTAAGCAAATTCAGCAGAACACTTGTATTCTAGTCTAACTGATTGCTTTACTTCCATAGTGCCACAGAAGAGCTAAAAAAAACAAAGGGGTATAAGATGATTCGTTGGAGTGTTTAGTATAGGTGACAAATTACCACTTCTGAAAAGCTTAGAGGTAAATTGAATGGGCCCAAATTCCCCCTTAGTAAGTGGAGCCTAATACATGGGATTTTGAACTTATTAAATGGGAGGTATAGTGGAGATAGGATTCGAACTCAAACCACCTGCCATAATACCATGATAAAGTACAACTTGTCCTCAAATCATAAACCATTAAAGGGTGAATTTATTTATTTAACCATTATTCTAACAACAGGGAAAGCTATCACAGTATAAGCTTAAAATCAAACAATTTATAAATCTACATTCCATACCAATAATTCTTTACCAACACGAACTAGGACTGATTAGTATGTTTTACCAAAGATAAGGGTGAATTTAACCATAAAAGGGGGAAGCTATTTTAATATACATTCTGATTTTCATATAGAATTTACAAATCTACAATGACTCCATACATTCCACACACCCCCCCCCCCCCCCTTTTACCCTCCTACTAAATGATTCCATACATCTTATTTCTTAACAATAACATATTTATTATAAGACATAACACTTCTGCAGAAATTAGTAGGTTAACATAAATATGAAATTCATATTAATCCATCATCACTTGCAGAAAAATAAGTGAGCCCTATATATAGTATGTCTAGGCCATTGAGCTATATGTTCACTAACAAAGGAATATTATCTTTTAAACCCAACACAATCTGAGTCATTTTATAGTCAGGAAAGTTAGACTACTACTTACTATCACATAAATTTAGAACATAAATTTTGGAGAAGGGGCGAAGCAAACCTTTTCTGCACTTCCTCCATTTATTGGATTGAACACTTTGCCAGTGCTGGCCGCACCTCTTGTCAGATCTCCAAATTCATTAATAGACCAACCATGTTTTCCAGGAGACAACCCACTAAAGCTGGCTTCAATCCTAGCCAATTCCATATTTACCTGAGCCAAGCGAACCACGCCAAAAACCTCAGGACCTTTGAATTCCGCCACAGCAGCAGAAATTAGAAAATCTGCAGAGCAAGAAGAAACATACTTCAGAAACATTAAATAGTTTTTGAGAAGACAACCACAAGCAAAAACAAGGAGAAATCAATGTACTATCACTTGCAAGAAATCCAGGATCATTATGCAATTGTAGGAAAACAGAAACAATGATTATTTGCTAACTGAGCATTTGAGATAAAAGTGTCCAGTATATGATGCATTTTTATTGGTAATTGATTCCTATATAAATTTTGAGTAAACAAGGCTGCCCTGCTCATAACGTGGGGTAAAAGGCATTTTGAAGGGGGCACAATGATTCACTAAATAGTTTACATGTCCGGTCCAGACGAATGCTTAACAAAACCAACAATGACACACCAAGCAATAGTATTCATATACAGAAGCCAATAGACTTCACTGCACAACACACCCCCCCCCCCCCCTCCGCACGGCAAAAAAAACCCACCAAAAATAAATAAATAAATATATAAAACCTCAACAAAGATTTGTGCAGGCAACCTTCTGGGATCCCTTGCCCAATTAATCGAGCTTTTCGACCTGTCTGCTCTAGAGCTTCACTCATGGTCTTCACAGACGTTGAACCAAGAATCCTCACCACTTGATTGCTTAAGTCCGCCTCAACATTTTTTATCCCTAAAATCAATTCACCAGAATATCAAAGAACATACCATAACTTAAGCCTGAATAAGGCAAAAAAAATGAACAAATAAATACATAAAAAATATCCTTCCAGAACAATCAAACAAGCTCAAATCACCTACCATGAACAGTTTGTAATTTATTCTTGACAGCTTTGACACAACCCTCACAATTCATATCCACCATGTACTCGGTCTGATACCAAACCAATACCCAAGTTTAAAATTTCCAACATAATGCAACAAAATCACCTAATTTCTATCACCCGCATGCGTTTTCATATAATATAATAAGTCTAATAACAAACTCAAAATCTTGATACAGATGAGCAAAACCCTATATTAATAATCATCTCAATGCCAATAAATTCACAAATAACAGGACCAAGATAGGACTTGAAAAAAAAAAGAGTAAGGATAATTGAAATATAAAAACTAACCAGTAGCTCTGGCAAGTCAGCATCACCCTGCGATTCAAAAATTGGGCAAGTTTAAAATTTTAATAAAGACCCATTAATATTGAAGTAAAAGAAGAAATGGGTTGCAGAGAAAATCGAACCTGAGAGGTGGGTTTGTGAACAGACGTGGGGGCGTCCATGTGAAGAGCTGAGGGCGTGTTAGCGAAACTCTTGACGAGGCCAAAGCGAGTTGGGGAAGGATTGGGTGTGGAGTTGAGGAATGAGAGGTTTTGCGTTTTGGGGAACTGAGAAGATTGAGAGCAGAAGGCAAAGGCAGCGGGGAGAGCAGAGACTGCTATGGCAGTGGATGTTGTGGCCACTGACCTCAGAAATGCCATTTTTATTCTTTTATGCCAACCAGCAGTTATAAGCCCTTCGTTATCGTTAGATTCACTTGAGTTCCTGTTTTTGTCAGTCGGTTTTGCGCTGTCAATACTCAATACACATTTGTAACATTTTAGGTTTTTTTTTTTTTTTTTTTTTTTTTTTTTTTTTAATACAAAATTTTAGGTACGTACACGAATGTGGATTACAACAAGAATGATAATCTTTATTATTAGGAATAAAATGTGTTGTAATGAAATAACTAAATCTATTCATTAGTTTGGTTGTGAGTTGTAATATTAGAATAAAATTTATGACTTATTTTAGGAAATATCTCATTCATACAAATATATTTTCTAGAAAATAATATATTTTAAATTTTAGAGAGATGAATTACTTTTTGATAATTTTTTATTTCCGTAATTGTTAGGTGGATATGAAAAGTTTATTTATTTGGAAATAAATAGACTTCCCTTTGTTTCGTTCTAAAATATTTTCAGCATACCGAATTTATTTTATTATAAAATTTGATTAAGTCCAAAAATGTTTTTCATTGATTTTAATATTATTTGTAAAATTTTATAAAACTTGGTAAAATATTTTATAAAAATATATGGTGGCTTTCCTCCATTTAGTTGCCAGGTTGCCAGTTTGGAGGTTGGTGCCAACAGTTTAGTTGCCAGTCATCAACTCCAACCACCAAACCACCACCAAACCACCGGCTCTAATGACTACACCACCAATTTTGGTAATTTAAACTTGAAAAATTTTACATGCTACACAAAACACATTAAAATATTTTTAAATGTAAATATTTTACAGCATAACAAACGGATTATAAAGGTTAAAATCTAATTACTGATTAAAAAATATTTAAAATTATACCAGTTAAGTTTGAATAAATTATTAATTTTCTTTCTAAAATTTATTTATATATTTTTTTTCATTTTATTATTTGGTTCTTAGACTTTAATGTCTCTATTAAATTAGTCATTCCTCATTGCCACTTATAAAATTGCTATTAAATCCAATAAAACAACATCACATCATATATGTAAATATTGTCAAATTCATAAAATATAGGACCAACTTGACAAGAATGTCAAAGTTAATGGACTAATATGACAAATACTAAACTTTAAAGACAAAAATGACTATTTACCCAAATTTAAAGGGTGTACGTTGTATTTTAACTAAAATTTGATTCATTTTTCTCCTTTTTGATGGGATTAAAAAAAAAAGCCATATTTTAATTCTTTCATTTTTAAAAAGGAAAATAAGTTTTCAAAAGTATAATTTTTTTTTTTATTGAAAAAAATCAAAATAAGAACAAACAAAAAGAATGTAAACAATTAAATGTATAAATAATTGGGAACAATTAAATATACTCAAAGACCAAAGATGATAAAGGCAAATCTAACTAAGGCTAATGTTTAATACTATATCCTTAAAATAGATTCCTCCTCTTAGAATTGTGTTTTAAGTCTCATAAACATTTGTGTCCCAGTACACGATGAACATCGCAAGCAAAAGAAACACATTTTGAGTGCACAACAAAAACTCTCTCTCTCTCTCTCTCTCTCTCTCTCTCTCACATAATTCTGGAATAGTTTTAGGGTTAAAATATAATTTTATAAAGCTTTGGGCTTTATTGTAATTTTGGGGTCAAAATATAAGTTCAGAGAAATTTGTTACATGATTGTCATTCTAGATTTGGAAAATTATTGGGGTCAAACATAATTTTTGGGAAAGTTTGGTGGCATTTTCATAATTTTATGTGAAATGTTCGCTGATGATTTTTTTTATTTTTTTATTTAGAGGTTATTGGGCTTGGTTAAGTTCGAATTGGGCATAATCTTAGTATGAACTGGCTCTTATATTTACTGGGCGGAGTGGGTGTAATTTTGGTGCTGGGGATGATTGTTTTCCTCTTTCTTTCTTTTCTTTTCTTTTCTTTTCTTTTCTTTTTTTTTTTTTTTTTAGGATAAACGGCAGAATTGTTTTCCTTTTTACGTACACATGTATGTAGGAGGACCTAATGGGCTTTAGTATTAGTGGGTATGGATAAGGCTTGCATCCAAATTAATCTTGAATTTACTAAATAGGATTGGACTTTTGTTAATGTGGGTATCGATTTAAAAGTGGCTATTCCTTGCATTTTGTTTCGAAATGCGTATACGTGTCTAGAATCTAGATGCAGCTTAGTTTTTCATCCAACTTAAAAGTCACATTTTAGTTCAGGGCCGGCTTGACCTTTACATTTTCTAATGGAAACTAGGAAGGAAGTAGATTTACTGGGAAAGGCAGCCGCAGTTAACTCCTCTCTGTGTCAGAAAATATTATCTAGCTTAACTTTGAAAATAAATGCAATTGTTCAATTCTTTTTATATATATATATATTTTATCCCGGGGTCAATGCCTGTTGAAGAATTTTTAAAAGAAACGAAGGAATTCGTTCAAAGTGAACAGTTTCTTTGGTAAGGAAAGTGTAAAGTTTTATTTATAATTTTTATATATAAAGAAGTTGTGACCCATTTTTGATCAAATTATTCGCCCCACTTCTAAATTATGTTTTTCTTTTTTTTTGAGAATCGCTTCTAAATAATGTGATTTAACATGATGTGATAAGTTTGTGAACACAGAAAAAATCCCCTAAAATTTCACTCTCGCATAAACTTGCCACTCATGTCACTTGAACCCATCATGACACAAACTTAAGAGATGGTTTGTGAATTTTTTTGAGAAAATTTTGATGTCTAGAATTAATATACATAGTGGCTATTGGCAGAAATGATTTCTCAAATTCACACATTTGAAGAGGTGTTTGGACATGAAAGTGACTTCTACTAATAAAAATGTAATTTATATTTGTGAAAATAAATAATAATAATAAAATATGACTTTGTATGAATGGACCAAAATCTAACAAGTTCACATCAAAAGAAAAAACAAATCTAACAAGTCATATTTATATTGGAGGCAATTCACGCATTTGATGGGGTGTTTGGACTGAAAATAATATTTTACTCAAAAAGTAAATCGAAAAGACACCTTCTAATGCGTATGATGCATTTTCAGGATACGTTTTTATATGGAAAAAGTTTAAGATCACAAAATTTTTCACAACTTCTAATTATAATTGTGATATGACAAAATGTGATTGATAAAGAAAAAATAGCTAGTCCATATATAAGTAATGGTTAACTATTCACTGTTTGCCACATCAAAATTATGGCAAAAAAGTTATAAAATTATTTGTGGTCAAAGAAAACTTGTGGAAATCTATGAATTACAAATTGATGCTATCAAATTACAATAAAACATTTGTGAGCAATATAACTGATGATGCCGTAAATATCACTAGTGAGCTACATGATCCTTGCACGCTCTAAGGATATATACAAAGAAAAGAGAGAAGACCTAACAGAGAACACCAGTGTAGTGCCGGCCAAATACCCTCCGAAAGTCAAGTTAAAACTATTATCACAACTCTAAAGTGCTAGAAAGGGGTAAATTATGTGTACCTTGATTTGTGAGAGTATTGGGGTTTTTATAGTAGTAGAAGGTTGGTCTCTCTTCCTTGGCGTTAAAATCTTTTTCTTATAGGAATCCTCTTGAATAGTCCCAAACGTAATGGACAAAACATTTCCTTATAAAGAAAATCTTTATTTACGCGTGTATCTTCTGGAATCCTCTTCACGCTAGGATTCCATCTACCTAGGAATTCTATAGTGATTAAGTGTGTGTCGTAAGTATTTTCCATCTAGAGTTTCTGTTGTATTTATCCATATTGGGCCTTTGCACAAGTTGGGCCTGCCTTATATCAGCCCACAAACATGGATCCATCAGGACATATTTTTACCCTTATGAATAACTTTGCCTTCTTAGTGCTGCTAAATTTCAACAAGACCTTCAAATCCTAAATCATAGTGGGACAGAGCATTTTTGTTCCAATCACAAATTCTCGTCACAGGCCATTCGATCTTTAGACTGAATTTTGTCTCTCTCTCCACACTCCACCATATATACTTGATCACTTGAATGAGATAAAACCAAAAAGGACTGACATTCTTTAGTTCACGAAACATGGAGAACAGAAAGTGTGGAGTGTTGTCAATTCTGAAAGTTGTGTTTCTTTTTGGTATCATTTCCACGTTTAATCTCTGCCCAATTCTGGTTGTGTCATTAAGAGACGAGGTAGAAACCAAAATAACTTGCACACTTATATTGTCTTTGTTTAAAAACCGGTGACGGAAAGCAGAGTTACCTTGGATTCTGAAGAAGCGCATGGCTGGTACGAGTCATTCTTGCCAGTTAACAAAGACAATGTGACCAAGCAACCACGCCCTGTTCATTCCTATCAAAATGTGGCCGCCGGTTTTGCAGCAAGATTGACAGCTGAGGAAGCCAAAGACATGAAAGAAAAAAATAGGGCGTTGTCGGTTCAACCGGAAACAATATTGTATTTGCATACAACCAGTGGCGGAACTAGGAAATTTATGCAAGGGGGCCAACTAATTATAACAAAATTCTTGAAAAAAAAAATTCATCAAAACAAATACTTAGATCCATATATTAACTTTAAAAACTCACACTTTAAAAGCTAAATATTTGAAATTTATAAACTAGTTATATAATTAATTTAAAATATATATAAACTAAAGAATAATATATTATATATTAGATGTGAGTATATGAATAGTGAATAAGTTGATTCTAAAGGCTAAAGAATAATTCTTCTCAGAAATAAAAAAATAAAATAAAATAATATGATAAAATATAAAATTGACCCTTTAACTTTTTTCAGATTTTATTTCAGTCTTCTAACTTTACTTTTGTTCATTTCAGTCCTCTAACTTTCAAGTTTATTCAATTAAGATTTTTCCATCAATTTTTGTTATATGTTGTGGTTAATTTTATAATTTTATAATTTTTTCTTCAAATTATTTAAATTAAAAAAATTCAATTAATGGTTGAAAAATATTTTCCATATTTTTTTTTTCAAAATTTAACAAAAGTTAATGAAAATGCCTTAATTGAATAAATCTGAAACTTAGAAGACTAAAATGAAAGAAAGTAAAATTAGAAGACTGAAATGAAATCTGAAAAAAGTTAAAGGATCAATTTTGTATTTTAGCTAAAGGAATAATAAATAAAGTTATGAACAAACACATACAGCCATACAGGTGTTTTAGCCAAAGTTTAGAGTCAATCAGTTCAAACTTTAAAGTTACAAGACAATCAGCGCGTTTGCGTTGTGTTTTGTTTTTTTTTTTTTTTTTTTACGCGTTTTTCAGACTTGTGGTTACTGTTCATATACTGTTTAATGAACAGTAACAGCAAATTTTGACTTTTCAATTTTTTTTTTCCAATCAAAGTACATCGTGTACTGTTTACAGACCCACAAATTTCATTTTTCAACAACTTTTTCATTAAAAATGGGTCTCACCGTACTATTCACACATTTAAAAATTATTTTGCTACAATATTTTTCAATTTTCAGTTTCAGTTTTCAGTTTTCAGCTGTATCCAAACGGACTCTAAATGTACACATGGTATCACACAAAAAAAAAATAAATAAATAAAAGCAGAGAGAGAGGGGAAGAAACCGGTGGCTGTCAACTTGGACTGGAGCATGAACTAAGCGGACCACTTCGACAGGGCGATTCGATTGACGGCGTGGTGGCACGAGGTTTTCACACAATAAACTGATCTGTTTTGTTTTATTTGTACTTTTTTCTCTGTTGATTTGAATTTTTTTTTTTTTTTTTTTAGAAACTGTTGATTTGGATTTTAGACAATTGGGGTTTTGTAAGTATTTAAAGAGGCCACGCCCATAACTGATTAATGGGCCAAGGCAATATTTTGTTTTTTGGGTTTTTCTTTTCCAATATAATGTTTTGGGTTTTTTGTTCCATTCTTTTTACAAGTTTAAATATCTAAGGATCAAATATAAATGTTGAGGACTAAACTCTACTTTATCTGTTTGCTAATAACAAAAAGTTCTAACTTTTTTTTATTTTAGGAGGTCAAATTCTAAAATTTCAGGGGGGCTGAGAAGTAAGTTGTAAGTGATTTTTTTTTTTTTTTTTTTTTTTGACAAATCTAATGGGAATTTCAAAAAGTCAGGGGGGCTCGCCCCTCCCTAGCTCCGCCAGTGCATACAACTCATAGTCCAAACTTCTTGGGTTTCCACCAAGGCTTTGGAATCTGGAAAGAATCTGAGTTTGGTAAAGGCATGATAATTGGAGTATTGGACATTGGTGTTTGGCTAGACCATCCTTCATGTAGTGACGATGGAATGCCTCCTCCACCAGCTAAAATCCAAATTAACTGACTGACTAATAAATTCAATTAATTAAATTCAAATTAATTGAGCGTGATCTGTTTTGTTTTACTGCAGTCCTCTGTGTAATGACCGTGATCTTTGTAGAAACGACAATATTTCTTCTTGTCACACACATTGGGTGACAAATGTAATGGTCGAGACCATTTGAGGTAGTGTTCGTTTTTAATCTGCGCTAAAATCTAGTCAACGGGCATAACTAAAGGAGTGAATTTTACAGTCCGAGGGGTCTTTTCATCTTTCGGTCTATTCCCGTCAGTATTTAGGCGATCTCTCCATTCCCTTTTTCGTCCTCTTCGGTCATCCTCCTTTCTTTCCTTCTCCTTGGGCTTCTCTATTTCTTCTATTGTTGCTAGGGCATCCTCAATGTTCATGTACTTCTGAACCTTTAGGAGCATTTCTGCCATCGTCCAAGGAGGATTCTTCGCGAGCGAGACCACAAACGCCCTGGATTTTAATCTGGCTTTAAAAGTCGTCAGCTGCACTTTGTCATTTGCTTCGTCCACCTCCAAAGTTTCTTAAGTGAAATGCTTCACATACGACCTCAAGGTTTCTTTTTTTCCTTATCTAATGGTAAGCAGATGGTCTGTTGGCCTCTTTGGGCGTTGTCCACTGACGAAGTGACGTAGAAAGGAATTGCCAAGTTACTCGAAGTTATCGATGGATGATGTTGGTAACTTAGTGAACCAATCTCTCGCCGCCCCATTGAGAATGGTGGGGAAAGAACGGCATAAGATCTCGTCAAAGGGCTACTAAAGACCCAGAGTCGTCTTGAAGGTGTTGAGATGATCCAAAGGATCCTTTAGCCCGTCAAATGGCTCGAACTGTGGTAGACAAAACTTTAAGGGCACCGGGCATTCTAAGATCGCCGTAGTGAAGGGTGAATCTATCATCCTGACGATTCGATCTAGGCTCCAGTCTATTTTCCCCTTGATCGTATTCCTCAGCTCGTCCATCTCTTTTCTCATTTCCATGAGAAGGTCTAACCTCTCCCCTTCTAGAGTAACTGGTCATCGCGGTCATCCCTCCTTTAGTTATCTCCATCGTCGTCTCGGTTGGTCTCCGAGCAATTGTCTTCTTGTTGCAATTGCAGCCTCATCTCTTGATTCTGTCTAGTAAGCTCCTCCACGCTAGCTGTAAGTGTCTAGATTTACAGAGCTAATGCTGTTGGATCCTAGTTAGTGTTGGACTCCATCTGGACTTGTGAGTTGAATGGAACTATGTTCTCAAACCCAAGTGCAAAAAAGTCGTCCCCACAGATAGCGCCAAATTGATGATGCCAAAATCGTCAGTTAAATGATCGTCCAGAAAGAAAGCCGTCCAAGATCCTGTAAAAATAAATGAAGAATGGACGAAGTAAAGATCACCGGTGTGGTGCCTGCCACAAAACCTTCAATGATTAAGTCAGATAAACTAGGAGAGAAAAAAGAACTTGATATCAGAATATTAGAGTATAGGGGTCAAAATTTTCTTGTACCTCTCCCAAGGTCCTGAGGTACTTATATATACATATCTACCTCTTCATCATATAGCCATTGGGGGTGTTTAATGGCAGTCTTCAATGTAATATTTGTTACGCCTCTGAGGGGTCTAAATGAGAGGATCTTGTTCCTCCCAACGGTAAGAATACTTATTGTTGGCGTGTAACGCCTTCCCCATTGATTGGGGTTTAATGTTCTTCTTGTTTCTAGTGCTAACCATTATGGATGAGTACTTTGCCTAAGAAGAATATGTTGGGCTAATCAAAATAAATTTGTGATCTAATATATTTTTTTGTCTTGATTGTTTTTATTCAAGAATTCTATTATATTTAATTTGGTTCCTAAAAAAAATTTTGGTTTTGCTAATGTTCACAGGCGCAAGTGGGGTAGAAGAGATGCTAAACAAAAAATTGGACTTTTGCTACGCTTCTTGCTTTATAACATTTATAAGTCTCATCTACAATATATTTTCATTTTTCACTTAATAAAAAAACAAATCACAATATTTTTCACACAATGCACAGATTTTTAACTAGTAATAAATAAATGTTTGAATCATCTTTTTTTTTTATTGGTGACATGTCAATTTGTAAGACCTATATTGTAAAATTTGCAATATCCTCAACATCGCTCAAGTGAATTTTATTCATATTAAAAAGTATGAATAATGGATTTAAATAAGAAAATTATTATATAAAATATTCACTAATTAATTTTAACTAGTGTGTAGTCCTATGCATATGCACGGATACAATTAAAAACAATCACAATTATACTTTTTTTTAGAAGAGATTCAAATTATACATAGTATCAGCTTACACTTTTTTTAAAACGTACTTTTTAAAAATATGTAATGGTTTGTCATTATATATATATATATATATATATATATATATATTATTTAGAATTTAATTGGATTTAAAAAAAATTAATTAGATTTAAACTCTTCAATTTTTTCACCTAATAATTCACTTGTCATAAAAATAAAAAAATAAATGAACACGTAGCGGAAAATCGGACTCCAATTGAAATCCAATTTAGAATTTGGACTCTTCGATTTTTACACTCAATAATTCATTTGACACAAAATTAAAAATTAAATAGGACTAGGGGTGTGCACGGGACGGATTGGGCTGGTAAAGACCAATATTTCTATCCAATCCGCCACTAGCAAATTGAGAAAATTCTAATCTGCCACAGACCCACCAAATTCTAAACCCAGTAGATTGGTTACAAATTTTGGTGGTTTCAATTCGGCAAGTTGGGCGGGTTGGCATTAACAATGTTCTTTTTAAAAATATTATCACAAACTACAATTCTTCATTGAATAATCTCAAAATATAACTAATACATACACAAATTAAAAGTAAATTTCATTGAATAATCTCAATTCCAACACAAACATAGGGTCAATGAAAAAGAGATATTATCATCTCTAACAGACCTTGTCTACACCCAAAAAAATAAAAAAAAGGTAGGCTATTGCCTTACAACTGAGGAAAATTAAATTAACAAACCTAAAGTCTTAACATTCCCAAAGTCACATCAATGATTCAAAATAATAACATACTAACATAACAAATAAACTTCAAAATAGTATGCATGTTCTTAAAAACATTTATCACAAACTACAATTAGTTACTAAATACAGAGTGTGTGTGTATATATATATATACTTACATACAAACATAACCAACCTTGGTGCCTAAACTAATTGTATTACAAACTATAAGAACCACTAAGAGTATTACACATGCATAACAATATAACTGTCTCTATTGTTAGAAACTAAATGACCTCCAACTTTTCAAAAAGATTAAGGAAGAAAAGGATAAAACAATAAGTAAGAGGGAGGGAGAGGAAGCAGTTGAAGGTGAAGGCTAAATTCAAAGTGTAGTATATATATGGTTGCAGTGAGTTTAGAGTTTTAATATTGACTTTTTATATTTTGTTTAAGGAATTGATTACTGATTAGCTGTAAAAATTGATGAGGTAAATCGATTAATTTTAAATATAAAATATACTGTTGAACAGTTTGAATTAATATATATTATTTTTTTTTATTTGTATAATTGAGCGGGTGGGTTGGGTTGTAGCGGGTTGGCAATTTTTCAATCCATTACCCAACCCAATCTGCTATTTTGGGGGTCTAACCCGCCCAATCCAAACCGCCTAACTTAATGATACGCACGCGACAAGCGGGTCGAACGAGTTAGCAGATCAAGTGGATATTTTGCACACCCCTAAATAGGACACATAGCTCAAAATTGAAAATCTAATTGAATTTTCTCTGAGATTTGGCTATTAATATATACATAGATAAAATAAATATTATTTTAAGTAATATTCATAATTTAAAAAAAAAAACCATTTAAAACTATTTATAATTAAGAGTCCGTTTGAGATCCGCTTATTTTCCTAAAACTAAAAACTTTTTGTTGAAAGTATAGTAAATAAAAGTAAAAGTTAGCTGAAATAGTATAGTGGAACCCATGAATAGTATCAAAAAGTGTAGTGGAACCTATGAATAGTAACAAAAATAAGCTGAATAATAAAATAAGTTGGTAAAAATAATTTTTGCCTAACACACGTTAAGGATCTGTTTGAATACCGCTTATTTGCTAAAAACACTGTAGAAAATAATTTTTAAAGGTGTAAATAGTGTTGTGGAACTCAAATTTAACTAGAAATCTGCATTTGACTGAGTTTGGTGATCCCATGAATAATGCCGTGGCACCCCAAAAAAAGCGCAAAACACAACTGAAATATAATTTCAGTGCTAGGCAAACGCTTGCTAAGATACCTTAGGCCTTAAATCATATTGAGTCGGCCCCTATCCTTGAAGGCAGCATCAGGATGTTGTTTATGTGTTCTTAACCCAAGACCTCCTTGAACTCATAAGGTCTTGGCTGAAAACCACTGGACCAATCTCTTTTAAGTCACAAAATGTTTTATTTAATTTTGTGGTTAGGTAATAAGATTTTCAAAAGAAATTTGTCCATCATCAACGGTGATTTATACCCATAAAACTACACTTTATCAAAAGGGGAAAAAAATTTAAAAAATTATAACCATAGCACTTTTCACTTGTATCAACGTTGTAAAATTTTTCTTCAGTGACGTTCTAAATTATGGCAAAACTGAAATCACCAGACCATATTTCAGATTGCAGCCCAAGTACGTTTCTCAAGCAAATTAAGGGAACCAATTCCTGGTAGCTTGGTCTAATGGTCTTGGTCAAGCATAATGAAAAATACCTTCATTCCCTTGAAGCAAATTAAAAGGCCACACAATTGGTGTTCTAGATAGAAGAAAACTTCTCCTCCCTACTGAACAAGAGCTGAATAAGTCCCAAGTTGAACCCCGTAAAAGATGGTAAGATCATTTGCCTATAACTGTGGGAGTTTCATTTTTCTAAAAATAAACGCACAATGGATTTAGAATATAAAAGGAATAGGCTTCCCACAGAGTCTCTCACATCAATGATTGCCAGTGGCATATTACGAAAACATCGCATCACACAAATTGATCATTTGAGAACCCCATAATTTCTCCACAATCCGAGACCTCATCATTTGCAACTAGATTCCTGCTGGATTACAAGGGAACGTGTCCAATCAATGACTGTGTCATCCAGTTACTATAAGCAAATTAAGACAAGCTTGGTATGACAATTAACATATACTGTTGCCTTGAGGATAATTGGAATCACTAGAGAAAATTTCCCTACTCACCAGACCGTAAAGGCTCCACTAGCAATCTGCTGCTTTCAGAATAAACCTATGTGGTGAAGTCGGCCCTGCTAACTCACTTTCTCTTATATAAGTCACTGTGATAACCATTTAAGGTCACAAAAGAAACTCAGAATTTCTGTCCCCTTCTACTTCATGCATAAAGGTGTATTGTCACCCAACATGGCTATTACCCTTGCACGTTTCATCCCTCTCATTTTCTTGTTTAACTTCTATTTTGAGATTGCTTATGGAAATGCATTTTCATCTGTCATCAAAAGTACCGAGACGAGAAACTCACAAACTTACATTATCCACGTAAATCAACCAATGGGTAGAGTTTTTGCTGAATCAGAAGATCTGGACAGCTGGTACAATTCTTTTCTGCCTACTACTACTGCAAGCTCGGAGGAGCAGCAGCCACAAATGTTATATACATACCACAATGTGCTCAGTGGTTTTGCAGCAAGACTCACCGAGGAGGATGTGAGAGCTATGGAAGAAAAGGATGGATTCGTGTCAGCGCATCCTGAAAGGATATTTCATCCACAAACAACACACACACCCCATTTCTTGGGGTTGCATCAGAAATTCGGATTCTGGAAAGAATCAAATTTTGGAAAGGGAGTGATTATTGGAGTATTAGACACTGGAATTTTTCCTTCCCATCCTTCGTTTAGTGATGCAGGAATGCCACCACCTCCTGCTAAATGGAAAGGGGGGTGTGAGTTTAATGCGTCCGTCTGTAACAACAAACTAATTGGTGCAAGGTCATTCAACATTGCAGCTAAGGCCATGAAGGGAGGGAAAGCTGAGACACCAATTGATGAGGAAGGACATGGTACCCACACCGCAAGCACAGCTGCTGGTAAGTTTGTGAAGAATGCTGATGTGCTAGGAAATGCCAACGGCACAGCAACAGGAATGGCCCCTTATGCCCACTTGGCAATTTACAAAGTGTGCTTTGGAGAAGATTGTCCCGAAAGCGATATACTAGCTGCGCTCGACGCAGCTGTTGAAGATGGGGTTGACGTGCTCTCACTCTCCCTTGGCGAGGTTTCAGTTCCATTTTTCAAGGACAGCATTGCAATAGGCTCATTTGCAGCAATCCAGAAGGGAATATTTGTAAGCTGTTCGGCTGGGAATTCTGGTCCTTTCAACTCCACACTATCTAATGATGCCCCATGGATTCTCACAGTTGGAGCAAGCACTATTGATAGAAGCATTGTGTCCACAGCAAAGCTTGGAAATGGAGAACAATTTGATGGCGAATCCCTCTTCCAAGCTGCTGGATTTCCCTCAACACAATTGCCTCTTGTTTATGCTGGCATGACCGGTAAACCCGGGTCTGGATTTTGTACTGTAGGGTCCTTAAAAGATCTCAATGTCAAAGGGAAAGTAGTTCTGTGCGAGCGAGGAGGGGGGGCTGGAAGAATTGCTAAGGGGGAGGAAGTTAAAAACAATGGGGGTATTGCAATGATTCTCATGAATCAAGTAAGTGATGGCTTCAGTACCTCAGCTGATGCTCATGTTCTTCCAGCAACACACGTCAGCAATGCTGCTGGACTAAAGATCAAAGCCTACATAGACTCTACAGCAACACCTACAGCAACAATCTTATTCAAAGGAACAGTCATTGGAAACTCAAAATCTCCCGTTGTTGCTTCTTTCTCTTCAAGAGGCCCCAGCCTAACTAGCCCAGGCATTCTGAAACCAGACATCATTGGACCGGGTGTGAGCATTCTAGCAGCATGGCCATTCCCTCTTGAGAATAACACAAAATCAAAGTCCACATTCAACATCATATCAGGCACATCAATGTCATGCCCTCATCTTAGTGGCATTGCAGCTTTGCTCAAGAGTTCTCATCCTTATTGGTCACCTGCAGCCATTAAATCTGCTATAATGACTTCTGCTGATATACTAAATGTTGAAGGCACATTCATTGCTGACCAAACGCTTCAGCGTGCAGATTTATTTGCCACAGGTGCAGGCCATGTCAATCCATCAAGAGCAAATGACCCAGGATTGGTTTATGATATTGAACCAAAAGATTATATACCATATCTGTGTGGTCTGGGCTACAAGGATTTGGAAGTTGGGTTCATTGCTCGAAAACCAATAAATTGCTTAGATATACCAAGCATACCTGAAGGAGATCTAAACTACCCTTCATTTTCTGTTGCTTTGGGACCATCTCAGACATTTACAAGGACCGTGACAAATGTCGGTGAGGCAAATTCAATTTATGTGGTTACTGTGGATGCACCAGCAGGAGTTTATGTGACTGTCCAACCTAATATCCTTCACTTCTCAGAGGTGAACCAGAAAGTGAGATTTGCAGTGACATTCAGTCGTATTGATTCAGGTACCAAAATCAGAAAATATGGGCAAGGGTTTCTAAATTGGGTTTCTGTTAAACATTCTGTTAGAAGCCCAATCTCTGTCAGGTTCGTGTAAGCAATCAGTCATGTAGACTTGGAATGCAGTCAGTGACTTGTATTGTTATTCAAGATATCCTTGTACTTTATGTCTCATTTCAATATATTTTCTTATAACATTAGTTTAATTTGAAGTTGATCATTTGAAAAACTCAAAGAAACAGCAAATAAGTATACAGAAAAGATTTCGGTAGAGAATGTATCAGAGTAGAGAAATCTCCAGAGGTACTCCTAGATTTTTATTTCTTTTTCTATTTTTAATTGCAGCTTTCAGGGGCGGCTCCACATGTTTTTTTGGCTTGAAATATATATATATATATATATATATATGGATTTTTCTAATGTGTGCCTTAAGGGCACACAATAATTTTCATTTCCCAAAAAAAAAATTTCAGGAATAGAAAAAGTATTAACCGGATATATATATATATATATATATATATAAAATTTAATTTACCCTTAAAAAATAATTTTTGCACATCCGGATCACATATCAACCTATACAACACAAATCAGCCCATCTCAAAACCAAACACATATCAATGACCTAAATTACAAATCACTCTCCCCCTCATGAAATTCATCTCATCTTTCTTTTCTATCTAACTATCTTTGTATATCCGACTTTAAAAGTAAAAGTGAGTATTTGTAAGTTATGAATCTCTCTCTTTATTATAGACTTATATTATATTATATGTGTGTGTGTGGACAAAGCCAAGACTTGGAGTTTAGGAGAGCAGCTCTATTTCTAGCTGTGTAATAGCACCAACCTCTGGCTCAACTGCTTAGGGTTTTGTTTTTTGTTGTGTCTTTGATGCACGTGTCTGCTATTGGGTAATAACAAAATTATTTTACTTAAAAAATTTTTAAGAGGTTGGTTATTTGTTTTTAGTAAAATTAGTTAACTGGGCTTAATTTTTCTTAACTTTACTATTGGTAATTTTGTCATTGGGCTAATTTTTTTGGACTTGTATATTTTATTTTAGAATTTAGATCTATAAATTTTTTTTATGATCTTTGAAAGGATGAAAATGCTAGTGTTACAAATTATTTTACAAATTGCTGATATGGTGAGTGACTAATATTGGTAAGTAAAAAAGTCATGTAAGTGAAGGGCCAAATGCAAACCAATAAGAATTTGCTACCTCAATAGTTTATAAAAATGTTGTAGAAAAGTTTGTGGCTATAACATCACCCTTAAAAGAATTAATAATATTGTTAAGGGGGAACAAAATATAATTTTATAGAAAAAAATTGTTAAAATTATTACCCATGTATATACTAATATTTTAAAATATATATATTGCGGGGAGGGGCAATTCAAACTATGCCTTTGTCCCTGTGTGTGTAGACTCTATATTGATTGTGTGATTTTTATATTTATTTTTGTTATAATATTATTTGTGTGAATTGTTATATGTGTGAATGTGTGCATATATGGTAAAATATAACATAAATTTATATTATTATACTATTAGGAAATACATAAGGTTTGTTACTTATGTGAGTATTGTTATCATGTTATAATAACTTTTTGTTATAAAGTTAGTAATTCAAGGAAAAAAAATAGTAAAGTTAGATATTATTCATTCATTTGATTGGTTTGTATTATTTATATATAGATGAGTGTGGAATATTGGTCAATAGTTAATATAGCGCAAGTGGATTGAGTTTTGTTATTTAGTTTAAAATATTTTATAAAAATAATGAAAAATAGATCATGACAACAGCATAAAATTATTTTAAAAAAATTATATAAATTTAACAAAATAAAATGGTCACACCTATCCACAATGACAATAGAAAATGACAACTAATAATAAACTATTATATAACGATTTTAAAATATGAAAACTTGTAGAGAAAATTGAAAACTTCATTTATTTACATGTTATTTTTTTGGTGTCGATAACTGAATATATTTAAGTTCTCTTTTTATTAAATTTTTTTTAATATAAATTTCTTAATGACTTCCTTGAAAAAAATTTCTAAAACTGCCACTGGTAGCTAGGAAGTACTCCCAAAATTTATTAAAAAAAAATCCAACAATCAAGAGAATGGGGAGAGAAAAATGTTACAAATGATACATGGAAAAGATAAAACGACTAGCATTCTCTAAGGATGGCAGGTTAACGCAGTGCAAAGCCAAACAACCCAAGGTGCATAATCCAATATAATTGCTTTCTCATAATATCAACTTAAAAACTTAGTAATAGCAACTCAAAAACTCTTATTTCACTATGATTACATGACCGTTCTTCCATAGCTAGATTCTTTAGTGTTTATGTGTGGTCAAGGTTACAAATATAAGGGCGTTGGGACCCTTACACACAAACCAAATAAGTTTTTAGAAATACCAAGCATACCTGAAGAAAAGCTAAGGCTACGTATGTTTTGTGAGTCTCCATCACCTAAATCTCTGATAACTCAATTCTCAAATTTCATTGCCCTACCACAAGTCAGTTTATTTGGGTTTGTTTCCATTACTCAATACTAAAAAAAGAAAATTAAGTTTGAGTTGTAGAAATTGAGAACAAACTTTTTATGTTTTTGGATGATGAGTTATGACAGAATTTTGATAAATTTATGCAACCAAATGGAACCCATCTCACTGTCTAGTTCACATCAAGTCAAACACCCACTTAAGAGCCAACAGTTCTCCTTGTTCTTTTCTTTCTTTTCTCTTTCTTTCTTTCTTCTTCACTGCTATTCTTTCTTTCTTTTCTCTTTCTTTCTATTCTTTCTTTCTATATTTCTTCATCTCTTCACACTATTGCTTCTTTCTTTCTTCTTCAAGCTGAACACATCACACATTGCACAAGTAACTCACAGCCTCTCGGTCTCACAGCCTTTAACTTGGTTTGTCGCAACTTTGGTTGCTCTTTCAGTCTCTATTGGTCTGTCGCAACTTTTGTCGCTCTCTCCCTCTTTGGTTTGGATAGATTGGTTCAAGATCTGTGGGTTTTTTTTTTGGTTTGTCTGTTACTTTTTATGGATTTATTTATTTTAGTATATATGGGTTTTGTACAGGATGGTCTGGTATTTTAATGGTGATTTCAAGTCAATGATTTGTATTTTTATGGTATTTTCTGGGTTGGTCTTGTAGAGAAAAAATGGATATGTACAGATGTCACGTGGGTGAGTGAGCAGGGAGACGAGTCATTTTGACACAGCCAAAATTAGGAATTAACACTGTTTTCCAAACAATATAATTAGTAGGCACTATTACAAAACTATATTTTTTACTAACATCTCGAGTTTAAAAGACTCGATTTAGAGCTTATAAATCGAGTTTCAAAGACTCGGTTTCAGTGTTCTGATCATGTCTGATTTGACGTTTCTTTCACGTGATGTCCACCTAGAAATTGAGTCTTTAAGACTCAATTTATAAGCTGACCCTTTACAAAACAAGTAAAATGTTTTAAGCTTGCATCTTCAGCCTCCTTACACACATGTTCAGCTCTCTCATGTACAAACCACTCCCCCCACCCAACCCCACCTTCTCAACAGACATGACCACCATAGCTAAAGCCCTTGCATCGCCGCCTACAGCCTCTCATCACCGCTATCGCAATGGTGGCTTCCTTCACCTTCATCTGTTATGATCGGTCTCTCTCTCTCTCTCTCTCTCTCTCTCTCTCTCTCTCTCTCTCTCGTTTTCCTCTTTCGGTGAAGCCTCCAAGGCCAATTGGCCTCCATGACAGTAGGTTCCTCTCAAGTTCCAATCCGACTTTTAGGGTCGTGGATTTTTGGATTTTCTTGCAAAGAACCCCAATCAACAAGCCAAACAATTTGTGAGTTTTGGGGTTTTTATTTTTTTATATGGATTTTAGGTGGTTGTTGGGGGTGGATTTGGTTGGATTTGTGCTTAGTTGTTGGATTAATGCTCAGATTTATGGGTTGATAGTGGCAGGTCTGTGCTTGTATTTGGTGGTGGTTGATGGTGGCTGATCTGTGTTTTGTACTCCAAACACTTGAAAATCTTGTCACTGTAAATGTTTTACAGATATAAATCGAGTCTCTAAGACTCAATTTCCAGGTGGACGCCACATGGAAAAGCGCTAGCTCAGATCTGATCATAACATAAAAACCGAGTCTTTGAACTCAATTTATATGTCCTAAATTGAGTCTTTTAGACTCCAAATGTTATTATGAAATATACTTTCAAAACAGTGCCTACTAATTATATTGTTTGGCAAACAAGGTTAACTCCCAATTTTGGCCTTCTAACACACTATACAGGAACAATGTTAAAGTGAGTTTTGGAAGAGAGAAAAAATTTATGAGTTATGGAATGCCAAACAAACTGGATGTGTGGGTTAAGAGAAAATGAGTAAGAGATGTGAGTTAAGAGTTATGAGTTACTAGTTGCAAACTTATGCGATGCGTTGGAATAAATAATTATTTTTTAATTATGGTATAATGTATAATTTTTTCTCTAAAATTTGTTAGTGATTGGGTCCAAAGAGGCCAATTAGAAAGGCATCAGAGATAATTGTTTTAAATATATAAAGGATTTCACTATTGTCAAACATTTAATACAATAACAATTAAGCCTAACAAGTATCGATGAAATCTTGGCCATGCAACCAAGGTTTTGACAAATGGATTGAAAGGGGTATTGGATAATCCTATCTTTGAGTCTTATAACTCATTTGTGGGAGGAAGGCAGATACTGAACTCAGTGCTCATTGCTAATTAATGAGTGTGTGCATAGTAGATTAAGGAGTAATATTCCCTAATTCGTCTGTAAGTTAGACACTGAAAAAGTTTATGTTATGATCCAAGTGTCCCCATGACTTTAGTGCAAGCTTAATCATGTTTATATAAGTTCTTGAACACCCTCCCTTTGCAAGCTAGCTTTCAAGGGTGAATTCTATTTAATGTACCCATGAGTTTGTATCATTTAATATAAGAGTCAACCACCAATTGTAACTCATTGAGTATGAGATCAAATGAGTTGTGACTTTGTGGTCAATTCTCGGAGGGGGCGACCTAAAGGCTAAATTAAAATGTCTTGTTAAGTCATTGAATAACCGATAAGTGACTAAAGCCATACACACACACACACACCAAAAAAAAAAAAAAAAGTTATCATCAGGTCATTATCGATAAAGTGAGTAGTTGTGGATGTCAACTATATATGGAGTATAGTTGTATGTTATGATCCAAGTGTCTTACATGGCTAAGTCATTGAATAACTGATAAGTGAGTAACAAAAAAAAAAAAAAAAAAAAAAAAAAAAAAAAAAAAAAAAAAATGGTTACCATCAGGTCATTATCGATAAAGTGAATAGTTGTGGATGTCAACTATATATGGAGCATAGTGGTATGTTATGATCCAAGTGTCTCACATGGCTTATGTGCATGCTTAACCAAGTGTATATAAGCTTTTTGGAACCCTCCCCTTGCAAGCCGATTTTCAAGGGTAAGTTCTATCCATGAGTTTGCATTAGTTTATCACCATTTTAATTGGGAAGGCTCTTTTGTACTTGTTGAGGAGGATGGATTTTGGAGCACGATGGAGAAAGTGGACTCATGCTTGTATATCCATGGTTCAGTATTCAATTCTTATTAATGGTTCTCTGATTGATTTCTTTAACTCTTCAAGCGGTTTGAGACAAGAGTATCCTTTATCTCCTATGCTCTTTCTCTTAATGATGGAATTTTTAAGTAGAATGCTAGGGAGAATAGAAGGGGTTAGTTTCATCAAGTGTTTTAGGGCAGGTGTTAAAGGTGGTGATGGGTTGTGTGTGTCTCATTTGTTGTTTGCAGATGATGCCATTTTTTTGTGATGCCAACTTGGAGTAGATTCTACATATTAGAAGGTTGTTGATTTGTTTGAGGCGGTGACTAAATTGAGAGATAATGTTAATAAGAGTGAAATGGTGTACCTGCTATGGAGATAGGGAATATTAATGCAGCCCTAGCAAATATTTTGGGATGTAAAGTAGGGAGCTTGCCAATGTCTTACCTTAGTGTGCCCCTTGGAGCTCCTTATAAGTCTACTATTGTTTAGAATCTCATCTTTGAGAAGATTGAATGATGGTTGGCAGGGTGGAAGAAATTATATCTATCGAAGTGTGATAGATTGACTTTATTGAAGAGCTTGATTTCGAGTTTGCCCACCTATTACTTGCCCTTATTATATTCACTATTCCCACTAGTGCAACGAATAGAATAGAGAAGTTACAAAAAAAACTTTTTATGGGGAGGATTGAGAGAGGAGCATAAGCATCATTTGGTAGGGTGGGATATGGTTTGTACAATTGTACTCTTATAGCTAATGAAGGGTTGGGGATTTGAAAGACTACCACGTTCAATGAAGCCCATTTGGGAAAGTGGTTGTGGAGGTTTGGGGTTGAGGAGACACAATTATGGAGATGTATTATTGCTTTTAAATTTGGGGAGGATTGGAGGGGTGGAGATCATTGCTTGGTAGGGGTTTCCATGTTTGTGGTCTTTGAGGGAGTATAAGGATGGTTTAGGAGATGTTTAGCCAACGTATTTGGTTTGAGGTAGGTGTCAAAAATAGAGTTCGCTTTGGTATGATTGTTGATGCAGTGACCAACAATTGAAAGTGGTTTTCCCGCTTTTAATTGAGAATTCCCTGGATCATGAAGCCTCTATGGAGTCTTTATTGGTGAGGCAAGTAGGGGGGAATGAAGTTAGAATGTATGGTTCTCTCGTGTCTTTAATGATTGGGAGTTTGATTTGATGGCTGCCTTTCTTCATCTTTTATACTCTCATGTTTCTCGGTCTAGGGGTGGAGATCAAGTGCAAATCAAGCGCGTTGGAGGAAAAAATGGGAAGTTTGATATTCGTTCTTTTAATATTGCTTTAAGAGGGTCATCTCCTATCTTTTTTCCCTTGGAAGGGTATTTGGGGAGTGAACACCCCTCAAAGAGTGCCTTTTTTTTTGTTTGGACGATGGCATGGGGGAAGATCCTTGTGACAATTTTAGGAAGGGAGGCTATACTATGGTGGATTGGTTTTGTATGTGTTGGTGTAGCGAGGAAGGGATGAATTACCTTTTGATTCATTGCAAGGTAGCTTACCCTTTGTGGTGTTTTGTATCCAAGGAGTGTGAAGATATTTTGTTTAGTTGGAGGAACCGGATTGGGAAATATTCGTCGGATACTTGGAACCTTGTTCCACTTTGTTTGATGTGGACTCTGGCGAGAACAGAGTAGGAGAATATTTGAGGATTTGGAGATTTCAAGCAACCAGCTTCTAGCTCTTTTATGTTTGTAATTCTATAGGCTACTTTATGCCATTTTGAATTAAGTAGCCTCTTTTCAATAAATTTCTTACTCATATAAAATAAAAATAAAAACAACAACCAAGCCTTGGTTAAACATTTAATCAATGATTAATTTTCAAATTTTATAGCAGGACTAGTTTTATACGTCGACAGCTTGTATTTCAATCCAAGAGCTTCCAATAAACATAATCTACAAATAAAACTGGAAATAAATAAAACCCAAACCTTGAAAGGAAGAATGGTTTCCATAGTTTATTAACAAACTCTTATCACACTATCATGTACATAAAAAACCAAGAATGGTTTCCGTAGTTCTTATCTCATTGAAGTCTGATTTATTATACTAAAAATAGAAATCAGATGATCTGATGCAATGAAGAACATCAATAATATTTGGAGCATCTGACCTTCAACTATGGTGGACTCAAAAGAGCCTCCCTGAAAGCCAAAATTCTGTGTCAAGGAGTAAGGGAATGCTAAGGCAGTACTTGTGCCTAAATCCATGATTGTACAGTCTCTGCCAATTGTCAATGGTCCATCATAGCAGTGACAAACTGCATTGCATGTCATACATCAACCAAAACCAGGAGGTACATCAGGGTCCTCATCACTACCATCACATGGCAGCTTCTGCTGTTCCATGTCTGCAGAAAAGCCAGGTGGCGCATGGAGATCAACATCTTTTGGCTCCAACGCATCCTGTGAGTGGGGAGTATCTTCCTCCTGTTGTTCCACAAGTTCTCTTTCTTGAGGCATTGGTGGCTGAAGCTTTTGTTTGTGTTTCTCCTCAAGGTCGTTATTTTGATGGTTATTTAAGAGAGAAAACCCTGGGGGTTCTTTTGGCTCGCTATCAGAAAACATATCATCTACTTCACAAGCTGAGGCAGCACCAGAACCATTATTTTCAGCTTTCATTTGAATTGGCATCATGTCATGGGTGGATTCGCCCCCTTCTTTCCCTTTTGGGTTCACTAACTTATTATAAACAGATTGTACAGTTTCTGTAATTTCACTTTTCATGCCGTCACCTGATCTAATTATTTGCCACAAGCCATCAGAGATCTGGCTCATTACTTTATTCCTGGTCATTATAAACACAACATATTAGATCTTCAGATTTCATTTGACTCAAATCTTATATTAAATGATAACAAGCCAACTAAGAAGAGTTCTAAAATTGGTGAATTGATTCTCAAAAAAAAAAAAAAAAAGATTGGTGAATTGTGATATTAAAAAAATAATAAGAAAAAGAAGAAAAGCAAAAATTCCACCAATTTTCTTCTTGAATAGGCCCAACTAATTAATCTTGAATACCATAGAATACTAAAGAAATATTAAAAACTTACCCAACCTCTTCATATATTGCATCAGAAATTTGTCTTGGTTTCATATTTTCAGCACCTGCACGATTAAGCGCCGCTGACTGCTGCACTATTGATATTATCTCCTTGCGCAACTCCTCCTGCACTTACTTTCCTTGTTCAGAATTACAGGTCCCCAAAAAAGGGGTTTCTAAAAATCAAAACAACCATACCACATTGACATAAATCAATTGAAAAACAGTAGCTGAACTATCTACCTATACATAAAACAATCCAATAAGCCTCACACTAACTAAATTCCAACAATTTCACTACAACTCAAAAAATTTTGCATTAACATTCTTTCATAAAGAATATGATTTTCATTAAGTGAAAGCAATGTAAGTCTGATAGCAACAGATACAAACGCACAAACTCTTTGCGCTAAATACTACTTTTGAATGAAGAAAATTTTAGTATTTCCATGTTCACTAAAGTCATGGAAGTACCAAGAAACCACTTAAAAAGACCAGTAGACAAAAGCAGCTGAGAGAGTTGCTTAACCATGCCGAGGTCCTATTGCCACACTAGTAGCAATAAAAACTCAATCTCCGCACTATTAGGGACTCACTATTCAAAAAAGAACAAAACATTCTTTTTTCCTAAATCAACAGACCATGTGTCTTTGTACATTGTTCTCGCTTTTCTTAGAATCACAGCAAAGGTACAACCTTTGCGACAAATCAATGAAATTCAGTACAATTTCCCCCAAATTTACAACTAAATTCGAATTCATACGCAATAAAAATAATTAGCACTAATTTTGCCCTACAAAATTGAAATTTAGGCAGGGTTAAATTAGAAACCTGAATGTTTATTTAAGCAGAAAAAACGCGAATGTTTTGTTAAAAAAAAAAAAGCAATGACAAACCCTAGGAGAGAGAGAATTTAGTTACGTTGTCCTTGAGCTTGCGAATGATCTTGAGGCGGAGATTGTCGAAGTCGCCATCGTCTTTGAGTTTGGCAATGACGTCGTCTTTGCCAATTTTGGGAGTGGGACTGCTCTCCTCCATTGCTTCTGGAATCTGCAGCACAACACAACACAAAAGGGTTTTCTTTTTCTGTCTGCAGAGGCAGTCCTAATCCTAAGTACTAAGTACTAACTGGCAACGGAGTTCCTTTTTTTTTTTGGTTCTGTTTTGTAGGTACACCAAAGTACAGGGACTTTTATTTAGCTGAGTCAATGTTATTGCTTCTCTCTTTTTCTTTTCTATACCATGTGTCCATGTTTGAGAGTTTTCTTTCTTCTTCTTTTTTTAATTCAAATCCAAAACTAATAATAATAATTGGATTTTGTTAACAGTTGGTGTGTGTGAGTATTTATTTAGGAAATATTTTTAGATATTTTTTATAGTAAAAAAAAATCCTTCAAAAAATATTATTGAAATTTTCTTAAAATGATTCATTAACAAATTTTCTATTAACCAAACCCATAATAACAAGTATAGTATTTTTTTTTTTTTTTTTTGAGAATCAAGACAGTAAATATTATTAACTAAGGCCACTCAAATCAGCCATGTATACAAAGTTAAGGTCTGGTGGTATTTCTTCCATCCAGATTGACAAATCAGGGGTAAAGGATGCACGGCGTGCTAAAGCATGTGCTAGACTATTACAATTTCTCTTAACATGAGATAAACTAAGCGATGAAAATCGAGTCATGAGGACATGAATTTCTACAAGTAAATCACCATAGTGAGCCAGAGAATTGCCGCCCTTTGCTAAGGAGTTAATCAAAACTTCAGAGTCCCCCTTAAGAGTGATGCTGTCAAAGCCAAGCTCAATTGTAAGCTCTAATGCTTTCCGTGCAGCCAAGACTTCCACCTCTATCACTGAACCGGGTAATGGTATTTGCTGAGTAAGAGAAGCCATGATCAGTCCATGATCGTTACAGATCACAACTCCTAAGCCAACAAGTCCGTCTTCTGCAAATATCGCACCATCAAAGTTGACTTTATAAGCATGTTGAACTGGTGCCTGCCAAGCCGCTACCTGGTGGGGTCATGGTTGTTGAAAAGCAGCGTTGTAAAAAGCTCTCTCCAGGATTCAGTCTTGAGCAAAATCCACCACCTGACCGAGTGAGAGTGTAGGCTTGCCCAAGCGCAAATTATTCCTTCTATTCCATAGAGTCCATAGCACAACAGCAAAGAGGTCAGGTTCCTTATTACCTGCAAAAATAAACTCAAATATATCAGTGAAAGAGGAGCACGCCTGAAGCATGCTGTGGTTCCATTGAGTTTGAGACCTCCAAAAGGATTGCAAGGCTGGGCAACGGAACAAAGCATGAACCACATCCTCCTGGTGCAATTTGCAAGCATCACAGCAGCCCTCAGTAATGATCTTTCTGCGAACTAGATTAGTCTTTGTTGGCAATGAATCCTTACAAGCCTTCCAAGCCAGGTGCTTGACTTTGTTTGGAACTTGAAGCCCCCAAATTTTCTTCCAAAGGGGCGTGAGCACTGAATTGTCTGAAGGTCCAGGTAAGCCATGTTGCTGCAGCTCATGTAAGTACCGATATCCAGATTTGACAGAATAGACTCCATTAGGGGTAAAAGGACAAATTAGGATGTCATCTTGTATGGTTTTGCAGAGAGGCATATTTTTTATAATGGCTACTTCAAAGTCATAGAATAGAGTATCCATGACATTCACCTTCCACTCCTTAAAGGCCAGGTCAATCAAATCAGCCACCAAACTCACTCCCCTCCCTTCAACCCGTGGTGATAGGACCTTAGGATGACCTGAGTTGGGCAAGCAATTCTCACCCTAAATATGGACAGACCTGCCTGACCCAATCCTCCATTTTTCTCCTTGTTTAATCACCGTCCTACCCTTCATAACTCTTCCAAGCATACGAAGAGTTGGCTGGAATTTTTGCCTCCATAACCGAGGTATCAGAGAAGTATTTTGCCTTGAACACACGGTAGAATAAAGATGACTTGTCATGGAGCAAGTGCCAAGTTTGTTTGGCCAAGAGCGCATCATTGAATAGAGACAAATCTTTGAACCCCATACCGCCCTTTGTCTTGGGTTTACAAAGTTCCGACCACTTCACCCAGTGAATCTTCCTATTATCACCCCTTTGCCCCCCAAAAAATTGACAAATCATGCTCTCAAGCTCGTGACAAAGTGAAGTAGGAAGCTTGAAACATGCCATGGTATAAGTTGGGAGGGATTGCGCCACTGCCTTAATTAGTATCTCCCTACCCGCCTGACTAAGTAACTTACCCTCCCACCCTTGAATTCTTTTCCATACTTGCTTCTTGATGTATATGAAACTTTCCTTTTTTTTATGGCCCACTAATGAGGGAAGTCCAAGATATTTCTCATAGTGTCGAACAACATTAACACCGAACAAATTTTGAATTGTTATTTGAGTATCTGCATTGGTGGATTTACTGAAGAAAATAGTTGTCTTAGTACGGTTGATTTGCTGTCCAAAAGCTTTCTCATACTTTGCCAACACTTCAAGCAAGCTTTGACACTCCTCTTCTCTAGCTCTACAGAAAAGGAGGCTATCATCGGTAAAAAATAGATGAGTGATCCTAGGTCCATTCCAGCAAAGAGATACACCCTGGATGTCACCATTGTGGGCTGCCTTACTAATTAAACCATGTAGACCTTCAGTACACATGAGGAAAAAGTAGGGGGACAAAGGATCTCCCTAGCGCAAACCACGTGTTAGAGTGATATGCCCATGGGGCTCCCCATTAATTAGCACCGAGTAAGAGGCTGTAATAATACACATCATCATTAATTGTATCCACCGAGCATGGAAACCCATCTTTGTCATCACTCTTTCCATGTAATCCCACTCCACCCTATCATATGCCTTGCTCATATCAAACTTTAAGGCCAAAAGCCAGATTTCCCCTTATTATGGTTCCACATATAGTGTAGAGTTTCAAAAGCCACCAATATATTATCTGAAATCAATCTATCAGACAAGAAAGCACTTTGATGCTCTGAAATAAGATTAGGCATAATAGCTTGCAATCGGTTAGTGAGAACTTTACCAAAAATACGGTACAAAACATTACTCAAGCTAATAGGTCTAAACTCAGAGACATATGTGGGATCCTTTACCTTAGGAATCAATGTAATAAAAGAATGGCCAAGGGCTTGGGGGAAAGAACCCGAATTGAGATAGTGCAAAATAGTGGTTGACACATCAGACCCAAGTAAGGACCAATAACTTTGATAAAAGAGAGGAGGCATACCATCCGGACCGGGGGCTTTTAAAGGTGCAATCTACTTCAGAGCAACCTCTACTTCCTCAATATGGAATTCAGCCATAAGCATCTCATTCATCTCATCAGTTACAACGTGTGGAATAGTCTCAATAACCTCCTCAAAATTGCTAGGGCTACCCGTGGTAAAGAGATTATGATAGAAGTCTACAATGGTGGCATTAACTTGATCTTGGCTTGAACACCATCCTCCATTAGCATCATGCAACTTGGTAATGTAGTTCTGCCGACGGCGTTGAGAGACTTTGCTATGGAAAAACCAAGTATTGCGATCACCATCACGGAGCCATGCAATTTTGGATCGCTGCCTCCACATTTTGGCTTCCTTATCAAGAAGTTGATTAACCTCATCCTCCAGCAACCTCATGCGGCTTGAGTCTCTAGACCGGATAGCATGGTTCTCAGCTGCTTTCAGTCGTTTACGAGCATATTCCAATTGTTTCTTAACACTACCGAGGGACATTTTACTCCATTTCGACAAAGCAGCCCCACATGACTCAATCTTCTTAAGCACATGGGTATCCCATGAATCATTGCAATTTATACTCCACACAACCTCCACAGTGTCACTACACCCCTTGTCAGTTAACCACATCTGTTCAAAGCGAAAAGGTTTTTGAAAATTGCAATGCATATGCTCCGGTGAAATCCATAATGCTTTATGGTTTGATGATGTGACATCTAAGTGGTGCACCTTTGTACCTGCAAACATTGAGAACCACTCATTAGTAGCAACTGCTCGGTTTAATCTTTCCCATATAGTAAAATTGGGATAGTGTTTGTGCCATGTGAATGGAAAACCAATAAAATCAAGGTCCATAAAACCACACTCATTAAGAATATTTCTAAAAGCCTACATTTGATGATAGGGCCGAGAACGCCCACCTTGCTTCTCAGATTGCTATGTGATTTCATTAAAATCACCTGCACACAGCCAAGGTAAAGACCCCTGATTTTTTTAAGCTCTCAACTTTGACCATGCTCCATGTCTCTTAGTGGTGTCCGGCTCTCCATAAAACCTAGTGAACCTCCAGGCATTCTCCTTGCACTTATTGATGACCGAATCAATGTAATTCTTTGAATACTTCACAACTTCTAAAGGAAATCCTTCTTTCCACAAAATGGCCAACCCTCATGCCTTACTACAATGGGGAACAACAAAAAGATTTTTAAATTGAATACGTCTTTGAACCTGTTCTAGCCTTACTTTATCTGTCCATGTCTCGGCTAAAAACACAACAAAGGGATCTTTTGCCCACACAAAATCTACAAGTTGATCTTCTGTACGCAGGTTCCCAAGCCCGTGACAGTTCCAAACTAAGAGACTCATTGCTCCTAGTAGGGCTGGTAACCAGCCTCCGCCAATATCTGTGTATTTTCTTCCCCAACCTGTGAAACCGCATGACGTTTACTTGGTAACTCAGGTTGATCCTCGTTTAGAGCACGTTTACTACCACTAAATGTGCTCAAATTGTGTGTGTGTGCAACAATTGCTTTGAGAATTCTTTTCCAAGATGAGATGTGGCTTGGGTGGGGAGGGGAGATTGGGTTGGTTGGAATATTTGAGTTGGAGGAATAGGTGGAGAGTGTGGGTGGGGGGTCAGACAGTATTGTGATAAGGTTTGGGGTGTCAACGTCTTGTTCATGGTGATAGGGAGAAGACATATGGTAATGTGGGGTAGGTGTAAGAGGCGAGACCTGTCTGGGATGATCAAATTTCATCAAGTCCTGGTCTATAGCTTCTAATTGTTTGTCAAAGGTTAAGTTCAATGTGGAAATAGGTCCTGGGTCCGTGTGGAGGGGTGTGGGATCAGCCGTATTGTTTTCTACGAGAACAGAGTCAGTTAACATAGAAACGAAAATAGAATTATTTTGGAAAGAATCAGCCATGACCGAAACAAAATAGGAGTTACCATATTGGGCTTGTGGCAAATCAGAGGGCGGTGTGAGCGGCGTAACCCTAGCCGCCATTGAGTTTGTTGCTTCATCGGACCGTCGTTGGCCTGTACGTTCAGCCTTCATCTTTGAGTAAAACCCGGGCACCTCTACGACAGAATTACGAGCCCCAGACCACGGTGAAGCTTTTAGCCATGCCCCATATTCCTTGTCTGCATCTGTAAGTGATCCTTCGCTCTCAATCCAACGATCACAGTCACGGTCATTGTGTGTAAGGCAACCGCACTAGTAGCAAAGGTTGGGTAGTCTCTCATATTTGAAAGAGACACAGAGTTCTCTATTGTCATCAAGTGTGACCATCCTCCCACGGCAGAGTGGCTGTGAAATATCCACCATAACCCAAACTAGCATAAAACCTCCACACTCTTCAGTCTTTGCGTTTGGGAGTTTCAAAATCTGCCCAACAGGTTCGCACAGTGTTTCTGCCACCGTTGTAGTCATAAATTTCATCAAAAGACCATGTAACTGAATTCAGAACGGGGTGCTATTGAAGTCCAAGTCCTCAATTTTACTAACCCCATCATATTTTTGCAAAATCATCAAGTGTTTATCAAAGCTCCATGGGGCGTTAGCAAGGATAGTATCAACCTCTGTTTCACTGTCAAAAGAAAAGAGCATGATATGGTTTCCCAAGTTCTTGATTTTGAAGCCACGTTTGGACCTCCATATAGGCGTAAAGGTGGCTGCAACGGCCTCAGGGTTAAGTGCCCTTTTGGTAAGGAACTTGGCAGCGATAATGGAGACAGAGGCAGCCATCTCATTCTGTAACCGGACCTTGGGACCTTCTCTCTGAGAGATGGTGAGGCCGGACCACTGCTTGGTGAGTTCGTCCATGAAGTAGTCGCTTGTGTCCAACAACCCGTAAGAAAGAAAATAAAATAAAAGACAAAAGCCCTAGGGTAACCGTGTTACTCCAAGGGTACAGCAAAACTCTTCCAGGAAGAGACGAGGATTCTACAGTCCTAGGAGAAGATGGAGAGCACCACCTTTCACTAGCGACAGAGAAACCCTAGTATTCTTTTAATAACAAGTATAGTAAAATGTATAGTTTCAAAACAATTCATGTCTCATAAAGTTGTATTATACTTTAAAAAATTAAAGATTAAGCGTGAATCTCAATATATTTGTGTTTATAAATAAAAAATAATAAATAAATGAAGAAGAAATGAAATAAAAACAAAATAATTGAGCTTATAAATAACAAATTTGAAAGAAAAATAAGAATTACTATAAAATCTTACTATTATATCCTAATATTCTTACTATCAAATAAAGAAATAAGAAAAATCATATTTTTACATCCATTTCCTTATGTGGTGTCGCTTTTCTTTTTTTTTTCTTTTCTTTTTTTTCTCCCAAATTAGATTTGGATAGCGCAAAAGAGGTTTGATTTACCATGTAAGACAATAGTACTAGCACTTCAAATCGGTACTTGTTACACGGGACAATCTTCTATGTTCCCTTCCCTTTTCAATTATATATACACTAATTTAATCATAAATTATTTTTTCCTCTTCATTCGCGATTTTTGAACCCTTTGCTCTGGACTGTTCCACCTTTCTTAGAGCTTCAGATATTGAAGATTTCTAATATCGTTGTTTAAAATGATTTGAAATAAAAAGTATTGTGAAAACACCTGTTTACAGTATTCATAAATCAAAAAATGTATTTAGCACCATATTTCAAATAACATGTTTCAGTGTGTGAAAAAACATAATTGTGTGGTTGGTATGTGAGTGTTTTTTTTTAAAAGCTGGCAAGCACAGTACAAATTTTTTTTTTTTTTTTTTTGAGGAGAGAGAGAAGTCAGTTTATGTGTTGTCTAATCAAGTGTCATTGAGTAACATTGTTTGAAAACAGAAAACTAGTAAGAAAAGTTTTCTAAATTCAGTGTTTAAACACCCTAAAATGAGCAACATAACTCAAACACTCTAATAAAAAATACCCTTAACAAAAGCTTTTTTTTTTTTTTTTTGCCCACAGTTTTTAGTGTTTAAATACTAAAAAATATTGTTCAAACACTAACCAAACCTTCAAAGTTCAAAGTTCAAAGTACACCATTCTTATACCTTCAAGAATGGTGTCTCTGTCAATCAACAATCCAACATTAATATATGTATTTCCTCCATTAGCTAATTTAATGAACTAATAATATATGAAGTAAATGCAAACTCTGTTGAAGTGGAAGCTTAAATAAAGAAAATCCTAAAGAATGTGTCACATAACATAACCTCATATTTCTTTGTCTTTATATGTATTAGCATATAACCCACGCATGGCACAAGATTGATTTCTAAATTTTCATTGATATTTTTAAAATCATATTTGTTTTATATTCTTAACTAATTGCAAAGTTAACTATTCTTCACTCGCTTTTTTTCAATTCCATATTCTACTAAACATGTTTTCCAGCAACTATAAAGTAGTTGAACAATTAAATTTACATTTCAATAATTAATATTATATAATTGTGTCCACGAGCTGAAATTATTGTTTGGTTTTTTTTTTCATTTTTTATATTTTATTGTCTTAACCGTTAAATTTTCTCAATTCTGCCAAACCAAAATTATGAATAAGAATTTGTAATACAATATTTTAATACCCTGATATTGCAAAGTTCTATATATAAGGCATGCAAGGCCACTACTTCGGTGGCGGTCACCAGAGCCACCGTTTCGGCAGCTGGTTTCAATGATTTAGTCATTGAACCTCTAGTACCAGCGGCTTTGGAGGCTAAGCCATCTAAGCAATATCTCTAGTGATTAGACCGCCAACATCGGTGGCTAGAATAATGCTTCAGTTATCGATCCTCAAGCACCAGTAGTTGGAATGCGGTCTCCATTGACCAAGCCACTGGCACCGATCGCCGGGACAATGGCTCCGACCACTAGATTGCCAACAACAATTTCTCTACCCCTAGACCGGCTACCTAGCTACCAAAGGGGTGAAGGGAAGTTATTGTGTGTTTTTGTAAAATGTTTTACCAAATTTTTATAGATAAAACGTTTTACTGCTTTTTATAAAGAATTTTATAGTAAACAGAAAATATTTTACAAGTTTGACCACATTTTAAATGCAAACAAACACCTAAAAATGAGAAAATATTTTTCAAAAAATATTTTACTTCAAAACAAATAGAGTAGTAGTTGGAGAGTATAAGGTAGGTCTTACTAGAAGTTAGTAATGTAAATATAGGACATGAACCCTTCCACCCCTAAATTAACTCTATCCCCTTGTATGAGAGAGAGAAAGAGAGAGAGTGCAATCTCCAAACACAACTTTGAGAACAAAACAATTTATCGAACAGTTTATGTGCAAGTAAGTAAAAAGGGAACATTTAGAAAACCATGAGCCTATAGGCTACCAGCATATATCCAGTGCTCCAAATTTTGATGACATCATTCTTTATTCTCTTATAGTCTACCACTGAATTGATGAGTCTTTTCGCTGAATATTGCAGAAAATCATGTTTATTTGTGATATGGGTATTGTTCAAAGTTATTTGGGAAATTGAGGAAAGAGAGTGAATTTCGGCAATGGTGTTGCCGAAATTCTAACAAAAGTATGAGAAAGAAAAGATAAGTGATGTGATGGGAGAAGGGAAAAAAATTTGAATTTTGGTAATCTTATTACTAAAATTCTTGCTACCCAATACTCTACCCTCTAGGTGAAGTGCCCGAAGTACTAGGTGGAGTGCCCAAAATGGAAACCAATTGTGGCAACCAAGTTGCCAAAATTGCAAGGGAGTGAGGAGAGAGAAAATAAGACATGTGGCAACCAAGTTGCTGAAAATGGGAGGGAAAAAAAAAAAGAGAATTGTGGCAACCAAGTTGCCAAAAACTTTGGGAGAAATTTAATAGTAATTTAGGCAATGAAGTTGCCAAAAAAGAGGGGGGGAAAAAAAGAAGATTTAGGTTGAAACTTGAAAGGAAAAAAAATAAATAAAAATTGTGGCAATTGATTTGTGGTAATGGAATTGCCAAAATGGGAGGGAAAAAAAATAGTAGCAATTGATTTGTGGCAATGTTGTTGCCAAAATGGAAGGAAAACAAAATGTAGCAATTGATTTGTTGCAATGGAGTTGCCGAAAATTGGAGAGAGAGAGAGAGAGAGAGAGAGAATTGCCTGGATAAATATATATATATATATATATATAGATTCTTATTCTAAAAAGTACACATATTCTTATTCTTTCTATGTGTCAGTAGTTTTTTTAATCGAAACAGTTTGGTTTGTGTGTATGTGATGTTCTTTCATTTTGTATAGTAAAAGTATTATTTGCATGATTTGTCCTATGGAACAAATAATGAATCTAGATTCAAATTACATTGATTCTTATTCTCAAAAAAAAAATATATATATATATATATATAGATTCTTACAATATGAAATGGAAGAAAAAAATTATTGATGTGCACACTTTAAACAAAAAAAAAAAACAAAGAAACTGATATTTTTGCAAAGATTCTTTGTAGTGAATATATGTTTATAGTTAAGTAATTTGTTTGTATCAAAGTGTCCCATCTTGGTCTGTGTTGTGTTATATTTAGTCAATTGGCGTATCTAGTTATACAGTTCAAAATCTAAGAATTTAACTTATATGAAACTTGCATCCTATTTAAACAGTACTAAAGTTATTGAAGTTTCCACGGTTCTTATTTTCTACTCTTTTTCCCCTAAAAATTCCATCAACCTTCTTCTCCACTCTTATTCCCCTCATAATTCTACCAACCATTTTCAATTCATGCATGTCATACATTCTACAAACAACTATAAGGAACAACACTTGCAAATATCTATCCGTTCTTTATCTCTTACAAGGTGAGTTACATCTCTTAAATAGTTACTTTTCTTTTTATAATATTCATGTTGATATGTTTTAGGGGCATAACTAAGCATGAAAATCTTGTTTTTATTAAATTATTTGTTCATGCAAATCTTGTTTTTGTATTATGCATTTTGCAACATGAACTAATTTGTACGATATGTTTTAATTTATTTGTCCATGAATTCTTAAATAAAATTTCATATAGCAAAAATATATTTCAAAATTGACATAAATTTTCCTTAAAGAAATACTTACTTTGTTAGCCTATAATATACACGTATGCTATAAGAAAACCAAAAAAAAAAGGTTAGTATATGCTCTTAAACCTTAAAATCTAAGTTTTAGGTATAATAATAATAAAGAAAATTGTACGATATTAGAAATATTTATCTATTATCTTATGGATGCATGAGAACATTATATAATATGTCTTGCTTTAGAAGAAGCAAAATGAAGAGCTACATAAAATAAATAATGTAACCATAACAGATCCTTCTAAATGTTAATGTTATGCTAAGTTACTAAAGAAAAGGGAAACAAAAAATAATTTTAACTACTATGATGGACAGTAAGAAATTATCAATGAACCGATCATCTTTAATAGAATTCTCTCAGCTCTAGCTATTTAAAAATTGAATATTTTTAATGGATTACCTTCTTGTATTGCATTTTAATGGTTGTGTAGTGTTAATATATTAATACTATTGTTATGTTTTAGTGTAGATGGAAGAAAAATTGTTCATTTTTTTCATCCATTCCAGTGGAATAATTAAACATGGTGAAAATGAGATTTATTACGAAGGGTCACCTCCTTCTATGCTTCCATTAAGTCGGGATGTTACATTTGAAGACCTATGTGATGGAGTAGCATCCATGGTTCATATAAATAGAGAACATTCAAAGCTTATTCTTTGGTATAGATTTCATTTTCAATGTCATCCACATCTTGTGATTTACCAACAAGTTTTGGTAGAAAATGATAATGGTGTCAATGCAATATTTAATATGTTAGGTTGCCAATATGGATTTGTAGGTGCAGAGTTGTAATTGGGTGTAAAGCCCACAAGAAGCCACTGAGAAAATTTTCCCATTCAATATGCCAACGAAGGACTGGGTGCATTTTTTAGTTATTCACATGGCGGACACTTTCATGATCCATATGCCACTCATACTAGTCATTATTCTATAAATGTGGCTCATTCCCCAATTGTTAGGACATATGTGATTCATTGCTAGGAAGATATGTTAATATAGAATTGGCTAATCCTTCGACAAAATGCACTTTACTTATAATTAGGTAGATCTAGATGTGTTTAATACTTCAAGGAACAAGATTTCAAGTTCAAGTGTTAAAGCCATGCAAGTCTGTCCAAGAAACAAGTGAAGAAGTGTTGGATTTTAAAGCTCGACAACTAGTATCTATCAAGGTTTAAAAAGTTGTTTCAGCCCAATGCTCAACAGCTACTCGATAGATAGGTTATCTGTCGAGATTTATGAAATTCAGTTTTTCAGAGCTGATTTCACTCCAATCTGTGAATAGATGTTTGGGCTTTCTTTTCTCACAACCCTAAAAATATATAAAGATTGTTTTAAGGGCAATCACAGCTAATGCAATTCAATGTAAAAGTTTTTCAGTAAACATATTGTGAACCGGAGACATATGCCCTAATTCATCTTTTTCTACTCAAGAAGCTGTTGTGTTTGTACACCGTAGGATTTTGTAACCAAGGAGTTTCGTGGTCTTCATCATGTGAGGAATTGAAAAACTTTGTAGCCAACATCTTTCTTAAGTTGGTGAGTAAGCCACGTAATGGGATCTGCGCATCAAATTGGTTAGTCACATACTAGGAGCTATGCATTAAAAGAAGAGATTATCACTACAGAACAAGTCTAATTAGGTATTTGGATAAGATTTCAACTGTAGGTGGGTATAAGGTACTAGGATTTCTTTATTTGTAACCACTTGTTGTGATAATAGTGAATTCTCAGGAGTAATGACCTTAAAATCACCTGGTGGGGTTTTTGCCGTGTAGGTTTTCCCCATTCATAAACAAATCACTATGTCAATTTATTTTCTACTACATTTTAATTTTTACGTTGTATTTAGATTAAGTCACTAATTGGGATGGGTTATGTGTTATATCTGATCGTCACCCTGGTATAATGTCAGCGATACGAACTATATGTTAATCGACACATTGGTATCATCGTTTTGCCTTTGCCATGTGGCTAGCAATTTCAATCAACGAATTGGGAATAAAAACTTTAAGGCTATGGTAATGTGGGCAGACATGGAGAATTAGCTACAAAAGTATCAAATAACCAAGGATAAAATTATTCAATTAAATGTAAATGGTGATAAGTATTTAAGGTATATACTAGTGCAGAAGTGGACGTTAGCACACGATGGTGGACATTGTTATGGGGCAATAACCATGAACTTGTCTGAAAGCTTCAACGGTATTCTAAAGAGTGCTAGAAATTTTTCCATAACTGCATTAGTCGAACTTACATACTACCATTGTGTAACCTACTTTGCCGATCGGTATAGTAAGGCACGCACAGAGGTTACAACCGGTGAACTCATTATAGCCTATGCAAAGAATAAATTCAATAAATGGGAAAAAGGCACCAAAGCATTCAGTTGCTGTGTTCAGTCATGAAGATGGTCTGTTTGAAGTCAAAACACCAATAAACCCTAACTCTACATATAGGGGTAATCATTGTCATGAGGTAAATTTGAGGCAGAGCACTTGTAGTTGTCAAAAATGGCAAGTTTATAAGATTCTGTGCTCACATGTCATTGCCATGTGTAAATATCAAAGCATCTCTGTAATGCGATATATCGACCGCTGCTGCCATTTGGAAGAACAAGTTGCTTGTTATGCACCTAGATTTTGCATGGTTCCAAAGAGTGTACATTGGAATGAGCTTGATTTCCTAGTCTTGTATCCTAATGTCAATCTACGCTGTGCAAAAGGTCAACCAAGATCAACTCGGCTTCGAAATGAAATGAATTTAGGGACAGAGCATCAACCAAGGCCATTGTGCAGTCTCTGTAGGCAAGAAGGCGATAATAGAAAAACATGCCCCACTCAAATTGTGGCTGGCTTCACTAGTGGTCAAACTGAATGACCCAACATAAGTATTCAATCTACTTCAATGGATTGGTTGGACCATTTTTTTTTTAGGAGTCGGACCATATTGTTAGTTTGTATTATTTGAAAGAATAAGTTGGTACCAATTCCATTGACAAGCATATATGCTATGATGTTTTCTATCACTACAAGTTGGATTAGGGTGTACGTTTATTTTGTTTGTCTCTGTGTGTGTGTGCATATATATATATATATATATATTGCATGTTACAATTTAGGGGTTCGATAACACCTTAAAATGTATACTTTTTATTGAGTGCTTGGGTCATTTACCATGTCTAAAAGCTTCAAATAAGGAAAGAAATCAAAGGGCCACAATCTGAAGAGGAAAAATCAGATTTGAGCACTAATCAGTATTTTGGACGTATCTCTCTTCTCAAAAATCCAATTAACTCAAGGCTGGATGGGCTGGAACCGTGACTTAAATATCTACAACTTTCTAGTTTTGAGTTTTTTGAAATTCACAATTTTTTGAAGGCCAAAATTAACTCACAAGTTGTTGCTGTAAATTTGGACCAAAATTATATGGTGAAAGTTTTTTTTTTTTTTTTTTTTTGACACTTTTACAAGGGTTTGGAAGAGAGGCCGTAGAGAACGAAAATAGAAATATACACCACAGTAGCCATCATGCAAAGGAAAAAAGAACAACTACAAAAATAGAAGTTTGACACTTTATTTTTTTAGCCTATTCTGCACCTACAGTTGTGGCTACACATATAGATTTTATGTTGAATTTGTAGGATTGGACAATTATATTAAATAGATATATGATTAGATTAATTGGGCACTAATTTCAAATACCAAAATATGTGTACACATTTCTTATTTTCGCAAAGGTCTTGTGGTTAGTAGTATAATGTGATATGTATACTATCTAGGCATAATATTTTTTGCTACAATGATGCATAAACAACGATAATACTTTAATATATTCTTAATAGATAGTATATTGATTAGTGATTGCCACAATGGGGTACATGAAGTTTTTGTTGAGTTCCACAACATGAAGGATGCCTATTTACTCGTTGAGGGTACCTTCATGCTTGCACAGGTACAACTGTCTCAGAAGAGTGACTTTTCCCCATGCGCCTTGGCTACGTTCTAATATCATAATCTGCTTGATAATTACCACCTTCGTCATTTTCATCATCTGATGACACCTCCATATCTTCTGCATCTTTTCCACTGTCCTCAATTGAGGCATCTTCCTCAGAGTCTGTTATGGAGGCCTCTTCCTTAGAATTCGAAGCACATGCTCGTGTATTTGGCAGCTTGCAAAAATCACCAACATGAGGGGATGGTTAGGAAGGTTGTGGTGTGATGAACAAGTCATGTTGTTCATAGCTGTACTGCCCATGTGGATATGGATTATTGTGAAATGGATTAGACATGGGTTGGCCATCATATAAAGTTGGATACGGATGTTGTGGGGAAAGGGATTAGCTATCCTAGTCATAATTGTATTGACCAGAATATGATGGAGGTCGTGATGGATGATAGGAGGGAGGTGTTGAACTAGGTTGGGGATAATGATTATAGCTATGCAAACCCTTAAATCCTTGTCCTAGGGAATTGGATGATCCAATTTGTTGATATAAAGACATGCAATACTCATTGACACTAATTGGATTATACTCATTGAAGGTGGTTGGCTCATTACAGGCAAATGTTGATGGCCTAACTTGGGTAAAGCTGTACATATTGTACTGTGTAGAGGTGGATGGTCCGGTTTCATCATTTTCACGTTGTCCATGCTATATAGAGGTGGACAAGCAAATTTCAATAAAGGTTTGTGGGTGCTGTCTTCCTTGATGCCTCTATCATTGCCCGAAATGTGTCACCCTCTCAGTAGAGAAGGAGGAAATATTTTCTTCAATCGATAACTTCACGACCAAGGCCCTCTACTATTGTTGGAAGGACTTGTTGTGTAGTTAGGTCATTCCTTTGTTGGTTTGCAACAGCCAAATTTAACGTATTATTGATCTCAGTTTGTTGCCACATAAAAAGAAAAAAAAAATTATCAGTGCAGTATCATTGAAAAGGCTAAAATAGTAATTTGTTATCAATATTAGTGCAATATTTTGTTTGTATAAATAATTTGTTATCAATATTAGTGCAGTATAATTGAAAAAGCTAAAATAATAACCTGATACATATAGACAACCACCTCTGGTGTCATGAATAAGTGACCATGTTGATGGTACCATGTTGTGTAGTCCACACCTAAAAAGAAATTGTCATCCCCAACTACATTTTGACCTCGCTCGTTCCAAAGTTGGCAGTATTGTGCATGCTACCTACTCCAATTGACACTGACTTTCCTGTCAACTTTATACAATGCACAGATTTATTGAAATTATCAGTAGATCACTTTGGACATATTTGCAACAACTCAAACTGTCGCATGACTCTTTCTGGATGGTAATACTCCACAATTTGAAAGCAAAGCAATGGCGCTGTTGTAGTCCATATATGTTTTTATGCAAGACACCATGGATGCAAATAATTATTGTACGGTGTCCAAACAACCTACAATTTCAATTACAATCACTATGTTATAATTGATCAAGACAATAATATAACTAGTAAATTAACCATTAAAGTATTGTGACAACATATATTACCTGTTCATTATGATGTGTGTCGTGATTGGAACGGTACGCATGTAGAACATGCGTTGGTGTGTAAGTAAAAGTTCTCTTGGTCGCCCACCTATACACAATTAATGATTGCCACTAATTTTAGGGTTTCAAAGTATCAAGGATAAACGCTATAGTATACAATGTTGTATAGAAATAGAAAGTAAATATTATACTTGCATCTGTATGGGTCGTCAACATTTAAATTTGTTGGATTTATTGGAATTGGGGTCAAATATGGAATATGCTCCCAAGCACATAATTGTAATATAAAAACAGGGCCTGCAACCTCCTTGATTTTTTTAATAGCAGTAGTACACAACTCTTTATAAAGGAAAGCAAGTGTGGCACTACCCCAACTATATTCCCCAACTACACAAAGTCCGCTAACAACTGGAGAAAGCAGCAATGCAATTTACTTTTGCTCTTATTTCCAAATAGTAAAGCCAAAACTAGGAACAAGTTTGCCCTAGCATACTGCTGGGTTGTTACAGCATCGGCTCCCTCTGGTAGGTTTGAGAATGTATTCCTTACCCAGGTTATTTTAAGGCCACCATACTCTAATGCTTATACAGATGGTGTCACTCCAAATAAATTCTAACAAACTGTTCCCCAGTTCAAATTAGTGGGCTCGTACATTGCATTGCCATCAATAGGCAATCCTGTAATGATTACAATATCCTATAGAGTGATTGACATTTCACAAGTACGTAGGTGAAATGTATGGGTTTCAAATCGCCACCGATCCACCAAAGAAGTGATAAGACCCCACTCAATATCTATATGTGGTAGGCGAGTAACACAGTATAGTCTACATTGATGCAAATATAAGGTGATACGCTCACCTGACTGCCTATTTGGGGGGGGGGGGGGATGCAAACGGTTGAGGTGGCATTCGTAAGGTGGAAACCTGAAATTTTTTTTTTAAAAAAAATGTACAATGTTATATTGCTAATGTTGAAATTATTTTCATGTAAATTGAATAATTGTAGATATTATTACGACATTAATAAATTTTGCCCTCGCAACATACATTGCCTTCCATTGCATCATTAGAGATGTGATATTATTGTTGGGTTAGCAGAGAATGATCGAATGGCCTAGGCTCCATTTCAAATATATCCTACATAAAATGCTACAATGAATTAAACCATGCAACATCCATTACCTCTATATTAGTAGGAAATTGTTTATAAATCAAACTAAATTAACCTTTTTTTTTTTTTTTGGACTGAGATAACCTCTATGACATTAATGAATTGACAATAAAGTACTATTAAGATCTTTGTCAACCCTATCAAGCAACCACTAAAACTCAACCACCACCACCAACAACCAAAATAACCACCACAATCACCCACACCACCAACCACAACAACCACAAATCACCACTAAAAACCCAAAACAAAAAACCACCACAGACCCACCACAGCCTCCTCTACCACCACGGTAAAACCCACCCCAACCACCACGGCAAATCCCCACGCCACCGCGCAGACTTGACTAGAAGCCAAAGAACCTACAGTCGCCTGATCTAGCCAAACCATGCCACCATCGCACCAGACCCACATCGCGCGATCCAGGCATCAACCCACAGCCACCCAAACTCCAAACCACCAATCCGATCAACCCATAGTCACCCAAACTCCAAACCGATCCTGCCACCCTTTAAAATACTGATCTGGCCACCTAAACACAGCAACTACAATAAGCAAAAACAAAAAATAAAAAGAGAGTTGATAGAGAGAAGAAAGGAAGAGTCAGATTCCAGCCACATAAACAAAGAAGAAAAGAGATAGAGGGAAAAAATGAAGAGTCTGACTAGAGGAGATTTGGGAAAGAGAGAGAGTCTAGCGTGAGAGAGAGAGAGAGAGAGAGAGTAGATTTTTCAAATAAAATATTTTTTTTTTGCAACCTATGAACAGTTGGTTCTTATATATAAGAACCAACTATTCACAAGTTGCAAACCCACACCCAGTTGTAAATGTGTTTTGGATGGTTGGTTGCTAAAGTAGTAAGAGTATTCGCATCCGGAATGCTAAATGTCATATGTAAGGTTTTTTAGCATTTTTCCCTCAAAAACTTCCCACATCCGGAATTGCAAATGCTCAGAATTGTAAATTTTTTTACAATCTTTCTACAGTGCCATTCTACATGTAGAATGGCATTGTAGACTATTAGATACGTTTTTTAATCTGATTTATTCTTTCTCTTTCCTTTATGTCAGACTTCTCAACTCTCTCTTCGTCTTGCTTCTCTTCTAGGAATGGCAATGGGTCGAGTTCAGGCCGGGTTTTTCCATACCAGGACCCGACCCGCGGGCCAAGACCTGTAGTCCGGACCCGACCCATTTACTAAACGGGTTTTTTTTTTGGGGCCTGGACCCACACCCACCGGGCTCCGCAGGCCCCATCCTGCTAGGCCAAATTTTGGCCTAATTCTCGGACCAAATCATGGCCCAATCACAATCAATTTTTTTTAAGGCCTAGATGCCAAAAAAAGGCCCAACCAGCTTAAAATATGAAGAAAAAAAAAATCTTACACCAAATCAGCTTGTGTAAGATCTTGAGTATAAGTATATGCATTATGCCATAGTGTAAGATTTTTCCACTTTTTTTTTCTTTTTTTTTGTAAAAAAAAGAGGAAACAAATCAGTTTTTTTCTTTTTCCTCTTCTTTGTTAATACAGATTTTTCACCATCAAAAAAATAAAAAATACAAATCACAATCCCAAACATAAACAAAAACACAAATCAGCTTGTTTTTTTGGTTCTTCTCTGTTAATACATATTTTTCACTAAAAAAAAAACACAAATCACAAACAGAAAACAAAATCAATAAATACCTATTTCGATTCTTTTGTATCCGATATCGGCGTCGATGTCGCCGAGCAACATACGCACCGCGGCGGCGTGTGCAGCTAAGGCTAGGTTGCATAGATCGTTGGAGGAAGACATCACTATTTTGATTGACACAGATGAGTCTTACACTCAGCCAACAGGGAAAAACATCCGCTGGGCTTTGAAGGATCTGGTGCGATTGGCTGTGCCTGGAGAGTGAGAGTGAGGCCATGAAGGTGGGTGAGAGTGAGTCCGTGAAGGGGCGACGACCATGCGGGTGGGTGAGAGGAGCGTGAGACGGAGCGTGACTACGTGAGGTGTGAGGTCGTGTACTGTGTGAGGCCGTGTGTTGTGTGAGGCAATAAAGGACGAGGGTGAGGCAGTGAGGGACGAGGGTGAGGACTGAGGAGGTGTGAGTTGAAATGAGGGAGTGAGGGTGAGGAGGCTGGAGGCGTGAGTTGAAAAATGAGGGAGTTAGGGTTAGTGTTTATAGCTATATATATATATAAGGGGTTTTTTAGTAATTTCATGGTAACCAAGTCTTATCCGGGTCGGGTTTCGGATTTTTTTGATAAAACCCGGACCCGACTTGGGCCCGGTTCAGGTTTTTTTTTAAAAACCCATACCCTACCCAATTCTTTATCGAGCCGAGTAAAATCTGGCCCATTAGGGTTGGGCCAGGCCGGGTATCCACGGGTCGGATCTAAATTGCCATCCCTATTCTCTTCTCTCTCACTCTGGTTCTTTAGTTTGCTCTCTCATCTCCTCAAACCCAAAACCCATTTTCTTAAACCCAAAATCCCGTGTGTTGGTGGCAGTGGCGGAGGTAGGCGTGGGCGTGGGTTGTCATCAATGGTGGCGGCATGGGTTTCCCTCTTTGTCTCCCTCTTCATCTTCCTCTCTCTTTCTCTGATCTCTCATCCCTTTCTTTCTCTCTCACCTCTTTTTTCTTTTCTTTTTTCTCTCTATCTTCCCTTGAATCAACCCTCCATGGTGGAGATGTGGCGTGGGACTCATGGATCAGTGGTTGGGTTTCATCATCCCTGATGTGGGTTTCATTTTTGGAGGTATGGGTTTCATAGATCAATGGATGAGTTTCATTTTTGGTGGTGTGGGTGGCCGGATTTCTGTGTTCCTTGGTTTGGTGGTTGTGGTTTTTGTGGGTTGGTGGTGGGTAATTTGATGGTGGTGTGGGTAATGGGTCAATGGTGGTGGTTTTGGTTGTGTTAATGGTGGTAGTTGGATGAGAGTTTTAATTTTGGTTGGGTTGATGATGGTAGTGGTGGCGGTGGGTTAGGTTGGGTTTGGCTTAGTGGTGGTGGTGGTGGCAGTGGGCTGTGTGGGTAATTTATTGGGTAGTGGGTTGATGGTGGTGGTTTTGGTTGTATTGATGGTGGTGGTTGGATGAGAGTTTTAATTTTGGTTGGGTTAATGGTGGTGGTGGGGATGGTGGGTTGGGTTGGGTTGGTTTTGGCTTGGTGGTGGTGGTAGTGGGCTGTGTGGGTAATTTATTGGGTAGTATAAATTATATTATTTTATTGTGTAGAAATATTATTTTAATAAGTAGAAGGAAAATAAAAGTTGGGATGCTAGATGTATTATAAAATGCTATTGTATAATTGATAAAGTAGCTTTTTGGAATGATAAAATGAGATGAGATTGCATTTCCTAATGCGAATGCTCTAACTAGGGGGTTTTTAATGCTAGTGCTCTTACTGTAGCAGATGCTTAAATTTTTTTTTTTTTTCTCACTTTCTCTTTTCTCCTTATCTTTGAATCTATGTCCCTCTCTCTCCTCTCTCACTGCTCTCTCTTTTCTTTCCTCTTCACCATTCTACATCCATCTCTTGCCTCTTTTACCTTTCGACCTCCATCAAATTGGGCTATGGGTAAGATCGGGTCCTCTCTCATTGCTCTCTGTTTTCTTTCCTTTTCACCATTCTCCCCCTCTCTCCTCTCTCACTTGATCTGCAATCCTTTTTTTTTTTTAATATTGGTTTGCAGACTACATGTAAGTGGTGGTGGTGGTGGTGGTGGTGGTGATGGATCCAGGCAGCAGTGGTTGCTGATCAGTGGTTTTGACGCTTGTTCTTCTTTGGGGTTGCTATTTTTTTTTTGTTGGTGGTTACTAGGGTGTATGTGGTGGTGGGTGATAGGTGGGTTTTGATTTTGGGTAGGTGGGTTAGGAGTGGTGGCTAGCTGGGCTTGGATGAAATAGGTGGCTGGGTTGGGAGTGGTAGACGGAGTGGTGGCTAGATCATTTTTGGGTTTGCCATCGTGGGCCTACGTTTTTCTCGCCGTAGATTTGCCACCGTGGATTTAGGTTTTGCTCGCCGTGGATCTGGGCTTGCTCACCTTGGGTTTGTTTTTTTTTTTTTTTTTTTGGTGGGTTTTGCTCACAGTCATGATCTTCCACAAACCCCATGATGGTGGGTGGATTTTGATGTGGTATAGGCAAAATGTGGGTTTTGGTGGTTGTTGATGTTTGTGGTGAATGGTGATAGTGAGTAATTTTTTGTGGTGGTGAGTTGCAGTGGTGGTGGTCATGGGGGGTTGAGTTTTGATGGTTGTGGTTTGGATTTTCAATGGTGGTGGCAGCAATTATTTTTGGGTAATTTTAGTGGTGGAAATTTTTTTTTAAGGGTAATTTTGGTGGTGACAAATTGGGGTTTATGGCTGAGTTTTGGTGATTGATAATGGTGACTGAGTTTTGGAAGAGAGGAGAGAGAACATAATTTTTTATATTATTTTAATGAGTTATATATAAAAATAAAAACTAGGATATTAAGTGAGTATATTGGGTGAGTTGTAAAATAATATAATAAAATAGATAAAGTAAATTTTGAGGTTGTAAAATAGAACTTTTTTTTGCATGCATCTCAGACGTGGGATGCCAATGCTCTACCTTACCGATGCTCTATTCAACAAACTCCTTTTAAGTTTGTTTTTAACTTTTTGCAAACCATTTATTTCTAATAGTTAGTTAAACCACTTATTTCTGTACCACTTACTCTATGTTCCATTAATTACTACTCGCCATGTTTTCAATTTAATTTCTTTATAGAATAACTGAAGTTTAAAATGAAAAACAATCATACACATGATAAGTATTGATCAGTAAAACATAGAATGATACACAAAAAATAGTATAGAAGTTTTGCATTCATAAAGTAAACCTTTAGAAGTAGTGAATACTGATATGGTGTAACTTTAAGTTTTTTTTTTTTTTTTTTAAATAAAAATAAGGTGAAAAGCACCTTTCAATCTTTACATTTTCAAGCGATTTTCATTTTAGTCCCTACATTTTATTTTTACCGCTTTTAGTCCCTATCTTGAAAAACGTTTCCCGTTTTGGTCCCTGCCGTTACATCAGAAACGGAGAAAGCTGACGTGGCAAACAGCAGGAATAAATAATACTAAATTAATGTCCACGTGGCCTAAATTAATAATAAAAAATGCCACGTCAGCATTTAAATTAAAAAATAATTTATTAATTTTAACTAAATATAAAAAATTAAAAATAGAATTAAAAACCAAAAATCACATAAATTGAGATCTAAGTGTGTCTTGAATAAGAACAATAAGAACATAAACCCAAATCTAAGAACACAAACCCAAAAATTAAAATCCAAAAATTAAAAATTTTAAAATTACCATTTTCTCAAACCCAGCAAAATCATCAAATCCTAAAGCCCCAGAGTACCAAATCAATCAAAAAATACAACATAACCAATCTAAACAAAAAATCTCAAACTCAGAAAAACCCATCAACCACCACGTTTGAAGAAAGCCACGAATTCGGGGACAAAAAACCCCATCACCCAATGTCAATTCCTTGAACCTAACCTCGAGATCTTTACCGAAGCCTTTGGATCCTTCAAAGTAGCGCCTATTAAGAATCGCCTCATAGAACACGTAAGCCTCGACGAGAAACTTGGCCTCGCTGGTCCACATGTATTGGCCAATCCGACTAGCGATCTCACCGATTTCCCAGCAGTGGAGACGATGAGCTCCGACCGATGATCTTGCTGGTACTTCCAGAGCTTTGTGTACACCTTGAAGACCTTATGGATGTACTACTGGCTCGTCACGTGACCATATGCCGAAACGTCTCGAACCCTCGCAAACTTTCGGGCCACGCCTTTCTTCTTCTTCTTCTTTCTCTTAGTAATAGCCACCGGATATGGGTTTGCTTGAGGTCGGTTTGCTAGGTTCAACTTGCTTGGGATGTGTTTTTCTGAGTTTGAGGTTTTTTTGTTTGGATTGGTTGTGTTGTATTTTTGGATTGATTTGAGACTTTGAGGTTTTAGGATTTTATGATTTTGCTGGGTTTGAGAAAATTGTGATTTTGAAATTTTTTATTTTTGGATTTTAGTTACTGGGTTTGTGTTTTTAGATCTGAGCTTATGTTTTTGTTGTTCTTGTTCAAGACACATTTAGATCTCAATTCATATGATTTTTGGTTTTTAATTCTGTTTTTAATTTTTTATATTTAGTTAAAATTAATAAATTAATTTTTTTAATTTAAATACTGACATGACATTTTTTATTATTAATTTAAACCACGTGGACATTAATTTAGTATTATTTATTCTTACTGTTTGCCATGTCAACTTTCTCCGTTTCTGATGTAATAGTACAAACCAAAATGAGAAGCGTTTTTCAAGATAAGGACTAAAAGCGATAAAAATAAAATGTAAGGACTAAAATGAGAATCATCTGAAAATGTAAGGACTAAAAGGTATTTTTCGCCTAAAAATAAATAACGTGTTTTGTTTATATAAATATAAAACATAAAGCATTACATAACACATGTAGTAACGGGAGAGAACTATGGATTTGTCTTAAGAATTTGTCTTAAGCAATTATGTATAGTATTTTTATGATATGATATTGATATTGATTGATTAGTTCAAATCACCCCAATTTTAACTTTGAGGTATACCAATTTCCACTATCTACTACTTTTATTCCAGGCAACACTGAAATTTATGATTTCACGTTACCAGATTCTACTACTACGATCAGATAATGTTTACATGCCCAACCAAATTACATGTATCAAAATCTAGGTTTGTACCACCTAACCTATGCATCTTCCTAAACTCTATCAAGAAAAGAGTAAAATATCAAATCAAAAAAAAAAGAAAAAAAGAAAAAAAAAAGAGATAAGTTGGGCCAATGTTGCCTCAATTTATGTACAAGTTGGTAACCAGGCCCCAGTAAAGTTCAGTATTGAGATTTTATGGTAAGATACAATTGTATACAACACGACAACATAATGAGTCCCAGAGCTTAGAATAAATTGCAGTCTCATTCCTTGCAGGATAATGGCGAAACTCTCCTAAAATCACCAACACCATCCGGAGAAAACCAAGGGAAGCTTCCACTGTCAAAGATACGATTATTTCTAGGATGAATGATGAGTCCTCTTACGTGAGGAACACCGATCAGCTATACAGCTTGAGTTTCTGTCAAACATTTCATCAAGTTAAACAAATAGAGATGAGTGAAATTATCGTTCAGGTTTTCAGTAATATACTTACAAATCTTCATCATGCTTTTTACTTCTTGATGATTCCTGTGTTTTCCTAGATGGTCCGGCCACCTGCCAAATGGTGGTAATGACTCAGTTTAGGACTATAGTTGAGTATATGGATGGTCCAGCCACCTGTCTGGCATTTTCCTAGATTTCTAACTATTGTGACCTCGACAGAATGAGTCAACAGGAACCTTTTTCAGGTTATTGGAACAGCACCAACCACCAATATCCAGACTGCTGACAGACAAATATAAATTTAAAGCATCATCAATCAGAATATCCAATTGATGTGCCTCAAGAAATATCTTGGTTTCAAAATCAGATGGTGGCTGGACTGATCATTAGCAAGGAATTAGCAACAGACTATCCACATGTCTACATGATATATCACATGCAACAAATGCTTCACTTCACAGATAGGGAAAATGAAAGTGTAAAAACCATAAGCACCTAATTAGAAATAAAAGACAAATAAAAAACATTGAAATGTTTTAAGATAAGCATACTGACAGGGAGGCATAACTGTTTGTTGCTTCTGCTATGGGCCTCCAGATATTCTTCATAAGACTGCAATAACAAACCAGGAAAATTCCATATATCAGTGGAGTAAAAAATGATAATAAATTTGAAGGTATCATGAGATTGTTCTCAACAGACAACAGTTGTTCCTATTTCATCTTTAATAAAATAACAGATGACAGACCATTCACAGAACAGCCATTTGAACAAAGAACTCAAACACTTGACATTTGCCAAGGATTCAACATCAAATTAGGTACAGTGTGCCAGTCTGGCTTTATGAACAGCATAGGCACAACACACAAAGATATTGAAGTATTTTGCATTAACAAGCATAAGTCTTCCTCAGTAAGAAAAGAGATAAGAACTGCAGGCAGGGAGCTCTTTATCTGCATCAACAAAGTGATTGACTTATCTTTCTAATCAGAAATAAAACCACTACGAGAGAAAGAGAGTCTTTCCTCCAAAAAGAAAAGAGCAATAAAATTTTTACATTTGTACAATAAAAATAATACATAATAAATTCAACACCTCAACCATCAAGGTTTCCAAGGACAGAACCAATAAGTTCACAACAATTGAATTCAATCCCTAAGAAAAGAGGAGAGGGAAGAGGGAAGTTGATTTAAGACTTTATAATTACCCTAGCCATAAAAAAGTTGATTTCAATTTCAATGAAAATTTCAAGCATAATATTGTTTTCGTGATGTTCATACATTTGTTAAGGAAATGTTCACTTAATAAATAGCCTTGAGTTGTTAGCTACAAAAGAAAGAAATAAAGCATTAGTGATCTCAATTAGAAGAAAGAAACTAAGATAGGACACCAATACCATTTCAAGAAAATCATCATCAGTCAGAGTACTTGTAAATGGGCTTTCTGCTGACAAACCCCAAACTTCATATCGAGAAGACATATCCACATCCACTTGTAAATTAGAGAGGTCTCCATTAATGCGAGAACATTTTGTTCCATCAACTTGTGATGATCCAGTGGTAATAGGTGGATTGTTAGGAAACATAACCCCTGTGGAACTCTGGTATCCTAAATGAAATCTATTTGCTTCAGGCTGATGTGGGTAGAGCAATGAAGGATAAAGCATAGGTGTTCTGGACCATGGCATATGCACTGGAGGCACATTATACTCTTCATTTCCTAAAGAACATGGAGAATCTACACAAGGCCTTTTGGAAGGAATATCATCCCTGTAAAAACTGGTACAGCATAACACACATAATTACCAATAAGGTTATGAATTTGGAATTTGACAAATGGGGTTTTCCTTGTTTTTTCCCCTTCTATTTATCAAAGACTAAACATATTCACCATTGAGCTTCTTAAGAGATATTACCTACTCAGCGAGTCATCCACGTCACTCTTCCCATCAAGGAGCTCACAAAGAGCTTCTCCAATATCTGGAGATAACTCCTGGAAAGAATACATGACTCAGAATCTTTTTTAAAAACCGTCTTCAAAGGTTGTAAACAACAACCCCCCCCCCCCCTCTCTAAAAAATAAAAAGAAGAAGAAACAAAAAGCAATTAATATAAAGGACACCTGGCAATCTCTGCTAATTTTGACAGGTTTGTAGTCATTCAATGGATTCCTGAGGTGAAGAGTCTTTTGAAAAGGCAAATCATTTAACTGCAGCCACTTGACCTTAAAACTGCGCCCCCAGGGATTGCTTTTTCCACTCCCTTGATTCCAAACATTGTCTCGCCTCCACCCAACAGAAGACATCATTTGGGCATACCCTTGGAAGAAACCACTCATGTTTACACTAAATATAAGAATTACTTTACCAGAGTTCTGCAAGACAAGCATGTGCTTCTCTGTAACACATAGAAATTAGAAAGTAGCACACAAAATTAAAATAGAAGGGATCTTACAAGAAAGGCCTCTTCCAGAATTGGTTCATTCATGACCTGAGTTGCCCAAATTCCTTTCTCAATCGATCGTTGGATATTATCGTGGTTCAAACTCTTAATGATGAAATATCTTGTATTATACAATTTACCCTTTTTGCTAGTGGTTGACTTTCCCAGAGGATCATGGGAGTTCCGCACTTTATCTTCCCTAGATGGATAGCCATCCTCATTCACTTTGTAACTAGAACTCTCTGACAAGAAATTTCATATTATTCCTATATCAAACATTCAGATTTCAAGATGAAATTTTGGAAGAGGAATAAGTTTTTTGGATGTCATATAAGTAGAGTGTATAATTGACTAGCATCCACTGCAAGCAGGTTCAACTCCCACAAAAGGATAGGTAGCGAAGCAGAAAATTGCCACATTTATTGAAAGATCAACATTTGCAAATGAGAGTTACTATTAAACAAAACACATAAAAAATGTACAATACACCAAGAAGTTAAATTACATATTAATTGTATATAGAGAATATAACTTGCATCATTTACTACCTGGATCATCTGAATTTCCCATGTCTTGTTTCCATTCAGTCACTGATGAATCAACTACAGAAGCATTCTCCTTTGCAGTGTCAGAAGACATATCCCTACAACTTAACATGTTACAAAGCAGGTGTATATCAATAAAGGCTGGATGGTATAGAAGTCTAACACTGATGTACAGGAAGAAGAACAAACAGTATTATCACCTACTTGAAATAATATGGACCATCAGAAATCCATAGCACTCAGTTTTGCTGAATATACAAGGACAACTACTGAGCTGGCACAACCATAGTGTGATAAGAGAAAAAATATACTCTCTGGAAACCTAAGGTTAAGGTGAAGTCCAAGAATAATTTCCCATGGTAGTTGATAGGTTACTAGAATTTTATCTTATCTTTTATTTTCTTTTTCTTTTTTGATATATAATCAAGTGTTTTATTAAAATAAGACTTCATGTACATGTATAATGAACACAAAGAAGTCAAAAGAATTACAAAGAAAGAGTATAACGTACAGAAAGGCAACAAGTCTATAAAATCAATGGAATTACTATTAGTGAAACCCACGGCCAAGATGAATCAAATAAAGACTAGTAAACATTACTATCTATTAAATCCATGAAATTTCCGTATCCTCAACATAAAACGATTTCGTTCCCTCCACAATGTCCACATTGAACTTAACAGGACTATGTTCCAAATATTCAAAGAATGCTTACCAACCCAATTTTTCCATCTAAACAACAGGTCAGTGACCTCCAATAAATACCGAAGGATCTAAAAGCAAAGCTCCACAAATCAAATGCAACAATGCAGTTTGACAATAGCTGATCCACCATCTCCCCACAACACCAACACATGCAACACCACCCTACTAGCTTATAGGCTTGCTTAATGAGATTATCATAAGTGAAGATCTTCCCCCATGCCATCGTCCAAACAAGAAGGACCCTCTGTGGGGCATCAACACACCAAATACTCTTCTAAGAGAAAAGCTCTGCATATGGACCCTTATGGTCTGTTTGGATTGAGGGGGAGTAAAGTAGAGTTGGCCCAAAATTAGCCTATTTTCAGCCAACTCTACTCTACTCCCCTCCACTCCCCCTCCCTATCCCTCAATCCAAATGGGCCCTTAAGGCATTGAAAAGGAAAAAACATTGAAATCCTCACTCCCTTTCAACCTCCAAATCATTCTATAGAATTCAATAGAATAAAAACTCAAAGAATTATCCGGTATGAAAGAAACTTTAGATAGCCTATAAGCCATTGTTCTTGGCAAGATTTCCACTAAAAAAACCACTAATAGAAAACCCCAAAGCCTTTAAATCAAATCCAAGTTCAAACCCTATGTTTCCCTAAATCTCAATACCTTTCTCTTCCTTAAATTCCTATGGACCAAGCACTAGTCAGGTGCCACAGCAAACACAATCCAATATTGGGTTCACACATAGAGGTGCTGACTTTATGAAAGAAAAGAAGCCTTAGCATATGTGGATAGAGGTGTTAAATTAAAAGATAGCAATTTTTATGGGGAGAGCAATCTACAGGTGTTTCTTGACTGGTGGAAATGAATAGTTTGGAAAGCTTTTAGATGATCTAGCTTAAATGAAGAGTCACAACTCTTTATCACAAAGGTAACTCAAGCCAAAACTCTTTTTCACAAAGGTAACTCAAGCCAAAACTCTTTTTTACAAAGGCTAACTCAAGGGGACAACAGAAATTTGGAGGGAATATTATTAACAAACTAACTATGCAGCCATTCAAACTTGGGAGGACCAATGAATTTCTATGACTCATTACTTTGTACCAACTCATTACAAGCAACAAGCTCACTTGCAATTCACAAAGTTGGTACAGGGGAGTTATTCTATTGATGAGTACACCTACAAGTTCGATAGCTTGGCTATGAGATCATGATTTCCATAGAATGAAGATGTGAGAATTTCTACATATTTCAAAGGATTCTATCCTAATATTTTTTTCAAGTTTGGCTACAAATAAACTTTATACCATGGCCAATGCAATTCAAGTTGCATACCAAATTGAAGAAGAGGCTAAAAAGAAAGCATTAGTAAGCAATATTAGAAGTGAGAGAATAATTGTGGATGCCAATTGGGAGAATACTATTGGCAAGTCTCAAGGTAATTGCATCACTCTCCCTTTGTTCCAGTACTTGTTCATCCCAATAAAGTGGTAGTTCTAATTCTAAAGTAAAACATACTTGTCATGGTTTCGGTCATATGTCTTTTCAATGTCTTTCAAAAGCAATTTCTATGAATGAAAAGGATATTCCTAAAAGAAGTAAAGAAGCCTTATTATATCAATATCTCTTCTCGTATTGTCTACAATAATGGGATCTAATCTATTACCAGCTCCTGATAACAATCAAAGAAAATAGAATGTCTCCAAATTTTGACTGACTTAAGCATTGGTAAAGCCCCAAGAGTCAACAAAAACCAAACAGTTTATAAGTGGCTCAAAATAAGTAAAGCGTCACTTTTATGATTTGAAAAAAAAAAAAAAAAAAAATTCATTAATTGCAAAAAAAAAAAAAAAAAAAATGTAAATCATCACTCATCCAAATAAAGAACTTCTCAAACCTACTTATCAAAACAGAACTTTTCAAACCTAATCCAACTTCTTAGCCATGCATTAAGACAGTTAGCATGATATGAAGCATTGTTGCAGTAACTTTTCAGTGGAAGTAATACATGGGAAAACCCCCATCTTAGCCATTTCTCACTGACCCTTCGCTCCTAATGCTATCATCTAGGAAGCAAGGACACAAGATAAGGGTATGACACAATATGTAGACAAGATAAGGGTATGACACAATACAGACACAACAATTAATAAATATATAATTTTAGATATATGTTACATTAACGTCTGGTGTAAAAAAAAATAATAAGTATCAACAGGGTAAAATGATATGAATATAAGGTGATATTATTATATGAACCATTAGACTCGAGACTTGACACGTGTTGAATTATGGTGTACTACATCTCATTTTATCAAAATCTATTGGGTTTAAATAATAATTTAATCTCAAGGCATCTTTTCTTACCTAATAATTTCAGTTCTGTAGTCCCCATTTTCATAGGCTTTTCCCTTTAATCGTTGCACAGCTTAATGTATGTATTTCTGATTTTGCATATTTTGCTTTTGGGATTGGACCTTGTCTAGACCATGCCACCATATTCGAAATTAAAATCATTTTTCATTGATCCGTCAGATACGTCTGGGACATGTATGCATGCAAATGTCAGACACAAACACGCCAAAGAAGTTTGAAGTGTCCGTGCTTCCTAGGTTATCATCCATTTACTTGAAAAAACCTTCAGTAACTGCCTAAGGTCTCAAACTTTCTAAACTTATCATTTATGTGACAATGCTACAATATACTGTTTCTTCCACACCCACTCTCTTACAGAGCACTAATTCACTTCAACAAACTTGTTTCTTAAAACTCCACAAAATTTTCACATTCATACAGTGATAATAAGGCTATTACTTGAAGATCAGATTTCCCACCAATTACCAAATATAGCACTGAGTTTCACTATGACAATGTTTGTTTTTCTTTATAATGAGCAAAAAAAAAATCCTTTAATCAACTTCAAGCAAACACTCAATTACTCACTAATTAAGTTTCATCAAATACGAAAAAGCATATTATAAAAATCCACACTGAAACTAGTTGAATCATTCTCAGTCAACTCAAAAGATAATACTCATAACAGTGAATTATCAACCAAAAACAAAAGTCACAATAAATAATTAAACCAATTAATTTCTTTCCGTACATTTTCGGTTCGACCAAACAGAACTCGTAGCAAAAATTGTACAAGCATTTTTTACAAGTAACTAAACACTGCAAGAAGATTCGAAGTAAAAGCATACCTGTGTAGAGCGAGAAAGAGTGAGTGAGCGAGTGAGAGAGAGAGTAAAAGTAGTTCACGACGACGATAAGGTAAAGCTTTTTTCTGCAATTTCGGAGCCCTAGTTTATTTTGTTCTATCTCTTACACTCACTCTCGCTCTCTGTGTTTTTCTTCTTTTTTTTTCTTTTTTTTTTCTTTTTTTTCTTTTTAAAATTTGTTTGGGAGATGAGCAATGCTAGCGCCACTACAAATGTTTGATGGTGATGGACAGGACGGACTTGGTTGAGTTTCACTATACGTGTCTGATTCTAGGGAAAGATTCTTGGATTTTAAAATTGAATACAAATCAAAACCAAACCAAAAACAAAGTGAGTTTCAATTTTTCTTTTAATAAATAAATTCAATCAGTTCCGACTTCTGAACTTGGAAGGATATCTAAAGTCATAAAAAAGTAAGTACATGCTCAAAATCTATAATATTATTTTTAAATATTACTTTGTGAATGGTGCAGTTAAAAAAAAATTTTAAGTATTTTTAATTCTATACTTTATTAAATGTTTGTTTTTTATTTATATTAAAAAAATTGTTTTTATCTCTAAATTATTAAAAATATTTTACTTTCCATTCTTAAATTTTACCAAAAGTTTGTCTTTCGTTTTCAAACTATTGAAAAAGTTATTTTGTATTCCCCACTTTTGTTTCTAATGTTTAAACTATTAAAATTGTTTACAAAGTTGAAGAATGAAAAAAAAAAAACAAATTTAAGTTAAGAGATGAAAAACAAATTTTTTGTAAAGTTTAGGGACCAAAATAAATTTTTTTTATCTTTTTCTTTTATTTTAAACAAGTTTCCTATAAATTTATAATGGTCTCATGTATAGTGCTAAAATCTAACCTTTGGTGCGATGGTGTGACTTGGCCCTGGTACTTTATGCTTTAAGGGATTAGGCTTGGTTCACTACAGTTAAATAGGGCTGATTTCGAACCAAGTAGTGCACAAAACGCAGATCCTACAACACATAAATACTAAATAAATACTAACATACAACAAGCATATACGTATTGAACAGTAAGGAACAGTAAAAAAGTTTACCAAAAAAAAAAGGAACAGTAAAAAATGAAATAACAAGGAAAAAAAGAAAAAGAAGGTAAAGTAAAAAACGTTAGGGATCCTTAGGATAATATGGAATGTTTCATTATTTCCTTAATTTTGTAATACATTATGCTCATTAGAACATGTTACAAGGTCCAAATAAGTACAAAAATCACAGACTTAAATGACTCTTCAGGCCTCTAAGACTTGCAAAATTTGAATCCAAGTGTATTCTTTAGTGACAGTTTTGAGAATCTCGGATGGTATTTTTCCTCTCTTTTCTCTTTTTTTTTTTTTAAATTCTAACAGAATTTGGTCAAGGATTTTACTCTAATTCCACTCTTGCTAAATACCTTTCACTATTGACTACTTCCCCTTTTATAATGTCATCCTAGGGTTTCTGGGGTACCATTGATTCCCTCTATTTGCTCCTTAAGGTACCAGAACCAATGTTGTGTCAGCAAAATTAGTGGTTGGTCCCTTTCTCATTCTTTATTACTTCCTTCTTTTGAGGTTCCTTCTTCAAAAAACCCTAGCTGACTTTCCCATTCTGGAGGGTCCTAGAGGGCTGACCTTTGGTCTTTCTTTTTCCAAGGCTTCAAGATTCCATCTTTTGGCTACCTTTCCCTTTGTCATTTTCCCAAGTGAGTTGATTCCTTCCTTCCAGGCTAAAAGATCCCTAGTCACCATCCTTCATAGTTCATCTTCCTGGGTTCCCCGATGGACCAGACCCTTACTCATGAGTTGTTGGTCCCCAAATCTTTTGAGCCCTTCTTTGCATCATTGGGTGGCTGATAAAGACATATCTGTGCTTGTTCTTCGTGTTTCTGGGCATGCCTCCTTAAACTGCCTTAGTCCCAACCTAGCTTTGCTGCACATCCCGAGGATCTCAGGCTCTTGAGAATCCCCAAGTATCCTAGTCCAATTTTCTCCCTGGGCTCCCCAGCGATTTTCTTGATCTTTGAGGGCCGGGCTGGACTTTTTCCTTTCTTTGTTTCAAAAGGTCCAAAGCTTGCTCATCCATGGATTTGGGTCCCTCTTTATGGACCCTTAATGGGTTTAGGCCTCCCATTTTTTATTGAAAGCCCAAATGGTTTTTTTTCTAGATTTCAATCATTTGTGTTGTTTTGGGCCTTGGTACAACATTGTGATTTTTTTAATCTCAACACCTTTTTTTAATCATGGTTAGAAATCTACCCCAACCTATACCCTAGGGTCTTGAACCACAAACACCCCCTCCCTCTTTCTAAGTACCTAGGGAGGTGCCATCAAGCTAAAAATGTCTACAAATTTAAAAGTAAGGCTATAAATGAACCAAACTATTAATAAACAGCTCAAACTTAGCTCAATAAAAATTCGTTCATGTTTGTTTGTTTATAAACGAGGCAAGCTTGAGCCTTAGAGGCTAATTTAATATTATTTAATAGGGATAATTATAGTAAACCTACCTGTGGTATGGCTCATTTTCACTTTGCCTACCCGTGGTTTAAAACTTTACACTTTGCCCACCTGAGGTTACTTCCGTTAGCCTTCCGTAACCCATCTTTCCGTTTGCCGTTAAAAAAACACATTTTTAGACAAAAACAAATATAACAAGAATAAAAAAGTTAGGGTTTTTCATTGCTCATGAACTTCAATGAGAACAAATTGGAGGAACAAACAAAAAACCTAGATTCAATCCAAAAGAAAAAAAAATTCAAACCCAGATTAATTGAAATTCCCCTAAACATTCCCCAACTCATAACAAACACAACCCCAACTACAAAAAAATCAATCCAAACCAAACAAATCAACCCATAAAAATCAACCAAAGAATTAACCCAAACCAAGTAATCAACCCACAAATTTGGATATGCAAGAACGACCACAAAAATCGACCAAAGAATCAACCCACAAATTCTGATTTGCGAACATGTCGAAGCACGTCCACCCACCGTGCACCAGCAACTACCGCACCCACTTGGGAAACCATCACACCCACTTGGGAAACCACCACACCTACTGCAAAAATCAACCCAAAAATAATCACAAACCCAGTAACCATCTCACAAATCAAACTAAACCCATCACCCACCGACAAAGCAAACAAATATCAACACAAACCCACAAAAATCAACCTTCAGACACCCAGATTTGCCACTACCAAGTCAAACATCCACTACCACTAGATCGTGACCAAAACTTAGTACCACCACCACCTATTGATGTTGATCAGTGTGTATGGGAGAGAGAGAGACATAGTCAGGTGAGAATAGAGAGTGATTCAGCGAGGAGAGGAAAAAAAGAAGGGAGAATAAAAAACAAATTTATTAGTAGTAGCGAGCAATATGTCTCGATCTGGGGATAGTCCAAGTATCCCAGGTTGGCAGCATCGAAGATATCAAACAGAGCTTGGATTCTGAGATCCCTCTCGTCCTTGGTCTCCTACAATGCCAGAAGCACGTGATCCAATGGAAATGGGTCCACCTTTCTTCTTCTTGCTCTTGTTGTTAGGGTTGGAGTTGGGATTTAGATTAGGGCGCCATTGGTTTTGGTTTTGGTTTGGAGTGTCAGTTCTTGTGGGTCTGTGTTTGTGTTGCTAGGTGTGGTGGGTCTAGGTTTTGAAGAGGGGTTTGCTTGGTTTTGGTTTGAGATTTGAGAGAGAACTAAGGTGAAGTCGTGTATGATTTTTGTGAATGACTAAAAGTGTCTGAAAGGATTTTTGTAAAATTAGAGTAGAGAACTTTCAAGTGTAGGATTTTTGTAAATGTTTTTTTGGATTTGTGCGAATATGAAAATTTTATTTGGATTGATTGGCTCAAGACTGTTCATATCAAGAGGAAGTGTGTTCTTGAACCCAAGCTACAAAATCTCCCTTTTTGATCTTGTTTGTTTGAGTTTTTTCTGTTATTTTTTGTTTTTAGAGGAGAGAGACATAAAAGTGAAGATAAAATACATTTTTACCCCTGATTTTAACAGAGGTGAAGTAACGGATGGGTAATGGATTGAAGTTCAGGTGGGCAAAGTGTAAAGTTTTAAACCACGGGTAAACAAAGTGAAAATGGGCCATACCACAGGTGGGTTTACTGTAATTATCCCTATTTAATAAATAAGTTGAACCTAGTAAAAAAAATTGTTTATGAACAAACTCGTGAACAATAGGGCTCTAGAAATTCAAGCTACGCTTAAGCTGGTATATGGACTTTGTAATAAGATTGATATGAGATTGAAATATAAACTAATATCTTACTAAAGTTTTAACTAATTAGGAGTTAGGACCACGTATCTAAATCAGATGGGCTTAATAATATGCTCAACATGGGTTTAGTAATGTACTTGTATTGTATCTCAAACTCAAAAATTTGATATTAAACTTGAGTTTGAGCATAAGCTTGACTTGATTAATGAATCAAGTGAAGCTAAGCTAAGTTTAAGTTTAAGTTTTTGGCCTGATTAACCAGTTCAAGATTAAACATAATTTATAAGTTTGGTTCAAACTCAAGTCAAATTTGAATATTTTATATTTGTTCTAATAATTGACAAAATTTGCAATCCTAATTAAAAGAAACCCTTTAATTGGTAAACGAATTTAACTCAACTGCCACCCACAGGTACTACACATTCACACGGTCAAACTCAAAAAAAAAAAAAAGGGTTGAAACTTGAAACACACAATAGGGAGAGAAGTTTAGAGGCTGTTTGGATTGTCAATTTTGGTAACTCAATTCTCAGTTTTCATAACTCATAACTCAAAAATTGTGGGACCCATAGCAAAAAGGTTGTTTGACAAATGATAACTCTGTTTTCATAACTCATAAGTCAATGACATTTTTGTAATTAAACACACATAAGGGACCCACAAACAGTACTCAGCTGCAATTTTTGACCTTTGACTTTTTTTTTTCCTTTCTTCTCTAGGTTGGCTGTTCGATCTGGGTTTCTTCTTCTTCTTTTTTTTTTTTTTTTTTTTTTAACTGGTTCGGACTTTTTTTTTTTTTTCTCCTGGGTTGGCTGTTCGGTTTGGGTTTCTTTTCTTTCTTTTTTTTTCTTTTTTTTTTCATTGGTTCGGTTTGTTCTGTTCTTTTTTTTTTTTTTTTTTTTTTCACTAGGTTCGGTGAGTTTGGGTACTGAAGAAAAAAAAAGTTGCACCAGTGACAGGTATGGGACTCACAAATAGTGTGAAAAATATTGAGTGATGGAAAGTAAGTAATGGTGCCAAATAGCCTTGGTATTTAGAGTGATGAGTGATGAGTGATGAGTGATGAGTGATGAGTGATGAGTAACGGAAATTGAGTGACCAAAAAATGGTGGCCAAACAGCCTCTTAGTTCTTTTATCTGGAAAAAAAAGGGTAAGAAGTTCTCTCCCTATTCCTTTCTCTCTCTCTCTTCTCTCTTTCTTTCTTTTTTTCTTTTTTCTTTTTTCTTCTTTTTTTTTTTTTTTTTTTTTTTTGAGAGGAAAGAAAGGTATTTCTTCAAAGAAACAGAGCAAAGCTGGAACATTATGGTCGGTTTGGGATCTGCTTATTTTGTTGAAACTAAATTTTTTTTGCTGAAAGTACTATAGATAAAGGTAAAAGTTAGCTGAAATAGTACAATGTAATCTATGAATTATACCAAAGAGTGCAATGAGACCCTTAAATAGTAGCAAAAATAAATTAAATAGTAAAATAAATAAGTTGGCAAAAATAATTTTTGCCAAATGCACACTACTATTTGGGATCCGTTTATTTTACTGAAATTAAAAACATTTTGCTGAAAGTACTGTAAATAAAGATAAAAGTTAGCTGAAATAATATAGTGAGACTACTAAAAGTGCAATGAAGCCCATAAATAGTAGTAAAAATAAGATAAATAGTAAAATAAGCTAGTTTTTTAATTTTTGCCTATCACACACTATGTGTATGTTTGGATAGTGCTGAAAAGCACCTTTCAGCTGTGTCTCATGTTTTCTAGTGGGTCCCTTGCACTGTTCACGGGATCCGCAAGTACTTTTTTCAGCAAAAACAACTTAAAAACTGAGTTTCACGACACTATTCACACATTTAAAAATTATTTTATTACAATATTTTCAGTTTTCAGTAATAAGCAGTATCTAAACAGACTCTACATACGATAAGAAGATCAATCATTCTAGAATTCTTGCCAAATACATTCAGGGAGCCATCTTTCATACCAATTCAGCAAAAATGCATAGCGTACTAAAATATGTGCCACTAAAATATGGCATAATAAAAACTTCCTACTTTGTATTATTAAATAAATAAAAAAATGGAACGGACAAACCCTTTTAAATCAATTCTAACTTTTATCTCTTATCAAATTTTTTTTTTTTTTTTCTAACTTTTATGATTTTATCCATAAAAAAATCATTTAATAAACTTCTTACTTTTTTTTTTTTTTTGGGGGCATTAATAAACTTCCCAACCTCATTTTCTCTGAACCATCCATGTTCCATCAATGGCTAGCGAAGACAACGAAGTCGAAGACCACCGTCCTCTCGTCCTTATACACAGCCTCTCTTCATTCAAACTTCCACTACAAGACCGCTTGATCACCCACTTCCGCCTTTTCGACTCGCTGGCCTCGCCCGAGGCCTCCTCCGTACGCGCTCTCATCTGCGTCGGCCCCACGCCCGTCACCGCCGACACCCTCGACCACCTCCCTTCTCTGCGACTTGTCGTTGGCTCCAGCGCCGGCCTTGACCACGTCGACCTCGCCGAGTGCCACCGTCGTGGCATTGCCGTCACCAATTCCGGCGACGCCTACTCTGAGAACGTGGCCGATTACGCCGTCGCGCTTTTGCTCGATGTTCTGCGCCGAGTTTCCTCTGCTGACCGATTTGTTCGCTCTGGTTTGTGGCCTCAAATGGGAGAGTACCCACTTGGCCGTAAGGTTAGTTTTTATTTATTTATTTTTATATGGGTTTTGTCATTTTTTAGCACATCTGGATTGGTGGCTTTTTTTGGTTAAAAACGACAAGTATAGTGAATGACACAAAAATACATGTTCATAGTTGCTGAGCTAGCATCTGGAGATTGGTGTAATATAGTGAATGTTAAGGTTTTGTCTCACAGTGTGGAACTTTTGTATAACATACAACTGAGATACGAAATACAGATCTAGATAAATTATGGTTGATTAGCTGGGATTTTCAGTGTGATGAGCTAGGAAAGATTGAAAAAGAGAAGCAAGGGTATATAATTCAAAGCTACTAACCTTGTAAATATATTCATTTAGCTTGAAAGAGCATAACTAGTATCTGTGTTTTGGGAATTGAATTTATTGTCATAGAAATGAAATTGTTATGAATCTGGGAACAGAGCTGGTAAGAAACATTCAGGGCCTTGATCAAGTGCTAGTGATGTAGTAGCCGTACTACTAACCTTGTAAACATTAGAATAGTGTTGCTACAAATCTGGTTGTATTCACTAGTTATACTTGCATCTTGATTAAACTTAAACATTATATTATCCAATCGGTTCTTATATGAATTGGTTATGACTACAGTTAGGGGGGAAACGAATTGGTATTGTGGGGCTGGGAAGTATTGGCTCTGAAGTTGCAAAAAGGCTTGTGGCATTTGGCTGCACAGTTGCATACAACTCGAGGAACAAGAAGCCATCTGTACTATATCCTTACTATGCCAATGTCCATGACCTTGCTGTTAACAGTGATTTTCTTATTGTTTGCTGTGCGCTGACGAATGAAACTCACCATATAATCAACAAAGATGTTTTGACAGCATTGGGAAGGGAAGGGGTTATAATTAATGTTGGTCGCGGTGCTCTTGTAGATGAGAAAGAATTGGTGCAATTTTTGGTCCAAGGGGAGATTGGTGGTGCAGGTCTTGATGTGTTTGAGAACGAGCCTAATGTCCCAAAAGAGCTTTTTGCCCTGGACAATGTTGTGTTGTCTCCACATCTTGCTGTTTTAACTCCAGAATCCTTCGAAGCCTTGAACGAGGTGATTATAGCAAACTTGAAGGCTTTCTTTTCAAATAAGCCTTTATTGTCGCCTTTCCAGCAGGAATGAAGTAGTAATATGCACGCAGGGTTGTATAATTGGAAGGTTTCCATTTGTATGATTGGTGTATTTTTTTTCAAATAAGCCTTTGTTGTGGCCTTTCCCGCATGAATGAAGTAATAATATTCACATATGGGTGTATGATTGGAAGGTTTCCATCTATATAAGATTATTAGATTAAAGACTCTTTAGAGGTCAAATTCAACAGCATGGTGAATATTAATGTATATAAATCCTTATACGGCAAAGAAATTGAAGTTGAACTTGGAGCTTTTTAGTTTTGTTTTTGTAAAATTTAGAATGTAGATTGTAAGCCCTGTTTGGATAGTATTTTGCTCTTAACGTCTGGTGTTTTTGCTCTTAAAAGAGTGATCAGTGTTGCAGAAATTATTATTTTTTATTATTTTTAGTTTTTAGTTTTCAGCAAATTAAGCGGTATTTAAACGCACACTACATGTTCAGAGAAATGTATTCTTTTGTGGTTTCATGAATTGTCAAATACGTGTCTCTAACAATAGTCTAAAGAAAAAGAGAGGAGGGATTTTGATTCTTAAATATGTGATTTTTTTAATGTTTTATTGTGTTTTTTAACGGTAATACAGACATGGGTTACAACTAAATAATAGAGTTATGCTTAAGTGGTAAAAAGTGAACGTTTTTCAAAGCATTGATGGCAATGAAATCAGCCCTAACCATAAGTAAGTGATTTGTAATTATTTCTATAAAAAATTGTAATTATTTTTATAAAAAATAGTTTCACGAACTTTGTATTGTTAAAAATTATATATCACTTTTACTACAAAATTGACTATTTATATTATTAATAACTTACAAATAAAAATTTAATACTCTATAAATTTATATAAATTTAATTTTTACTCTCTCTCTCTCTCTCTCTCTATATATATATATATATATATAAATTGAACTTTTTTTTTTTTGCTAGGTATAAATGGAACCTCTTATTCATGAGCTGTTCGCTAACAAAATATTTTGTTTGAATTCATATTGTTTAATGGTGGAGTTAAAACCTATGTTATGCCTGACTTTGGTTAAGTTGGTTTTTATTTTATTTTTAATTCATATTTCAAGGAAGGCTTGATTTGTTAAATAAACCATCATAAACAAATTTAGTGATATTTATAATCCGTTTTCTCCATTTGATGGATAACTCTAAACTATAAAGCTTGCCCACCACTAATAAAATACAATCGTTAAAACCACTGCAAATTAAAAGATTCCAGTTGACCCCCCCAAAGCGGCAAAGCCTTGCATCAATCAATGGCTACCAAAGAAGAACAGCCGCAAGTCTTGGAAAACAAAGAAGAACCAAAGGAGGATGGTGAGCTACCCTTAGTTGTTGTGCTTCGTCCCAAAAACTTCAACCTTCCCCTCGAAGACCGCTTACAGAGTCATTTCCACCTACTTGACCCAAATGACTCGCCTGATGAGTCGACCGAGTCCTTCCTGTCTCACCATGCCCACTCGGCTCGTGCCTTACTCTGCGTGGGCTTGACCCCTCTCACTGCTGACACCCTTGGTCTCCTCCCTAGCCTGGAACTCGTGGTTGGGTCCAGCGCTGGTGTTGAACACATTGACCTTCACGAGTGTCGCCGCCGTGGAATCAGGGTCACCGGTGCTAGTGCTGCCTTCTCTGAGGACGCTGCTGACTATGCCGTGGCACTGTTGATTGATGTTCTGCGTCGAATATCGGCTGTTGACCGTTTTGTTCGAGGCAGGTTATGGCCTGTGAAAGGAGAACATCCACTCGGTTTCAAGGTTTGTTTTTGAATTTGTTGTTTCTCAAATAAACAAATAAAAAAGTTTTTACCATTTAAATTCTTCCTATATATTTTTATTAAGTATGAATTTTGGAATTTTAGAGGGTATGTTTTTATCATATCCTCCATATTCATATTTGTAAAGTTAAAAAAAAAAAAAAAATAGTAGTTATGTTATTAATCAAATGTTTAAATATTAAGTTTTTGCAGTATAGAATTATACATAAAAAAAAGTTAATTAATTGAATAGTAAATAATATTTAATTTGAACGAAATTTGATATTTGTGTTAAAAATATAAACAAAATGTATTAGGTTTTCAAAATTCATATCCAAATATCCAATAAAAAGACATTGGAGGAGTTTGAAGGGTTTGAGAGTTATGTTTAAGACTAGCTTTAGTGGTGGTGCTAGAAGCTTTTTTTCAAGGGGGTTATTAAGAAACTTAAATTTTATAAAATCTAATAAAAAAAATTCAGACAAAAAAAAAAAAAGGAAGGAAAATACATAGTCTTACAATTTCCTTATATAAATTTACTTATTTTGAAATTGTTGCATAATAGTTCCATTATCAAAATGCTACAAATTACATATCTTTCAAAAAATTTCTTGGACTTTTTTTATTTTATTTTTAAGGATCTAATATATTATTCAAGGGACTAAAGTTTGGCTTTAAACTTAGCTGTAGCCTAAAACTACAACTTTCACTAAACAAATTAATTCAGTTATATATTTTGAAAATCTAATCGTTGAATTGCATGTTTTTAAAACACATGTCAAATTTCATATTAATCAGATGTTATTTACTACTCAATTTATAAACTTATTTTTTATATATAATTTTAGACTACAACAATTTAAAATTTTAAAATTTAATTGATAACATAACTATTGATCTTTGATTTTATTAAAATTTTGCAAGTATGGAAGATGAGGTTGTAAGAAGAAAATATAATACATTGGTGAATTTGTCAAAATTCACATCTAATAAAAAAATATATAGAGAAGAATCATTACTGAAAGTATTATAGATAAAAGTAAAAGTTAGTTGAAATAGTATAATGGGACCCATGAATAGTAACAAAAATAAACTGAATAATGAAATAATTTTAATTTTTAATTATGCACACTACAATGTTTTAGAGGTCGCACTATTTAATATTGATGGATGGAAAATGGACTAATTTGGGGAACATGTCTTCCATTTCAAGTGAATAGTGAAGATTTTATGATACATGATACACTTTAAATTTATAATATCTATTTTTTATATATATATATAATATCCAAATTTTAGAATTGTAAATCTAATGATTAGAATCATAAAATGAATCTATTTTAAATGGAGAGGATGTGACTAAGTGTAACTCCCTTTAGAACTTCAAAATTCATTAGGAGGATTTAAAGAAGTTATGGATGTACTTGCCCAAAAAAACAATGTATAAAGAAAGTTATGGATGAGTGGCCATTGCTTTGTGGATTAGGATTTTGAATAGCTGCAGATCTGGTTGTTAATTGAATCTTCCATATGTGGAGAACATTGTTCCAATTAACAATATCAAGGTTGGAGCCTTGGAGCTGCTCCTATGCTGCACTTTTTTGTTGTTGTTGAACACATACCTTTTCTATAATTGTTTTGGTTAGATCACTTGTGCATCTTTTTGAAGAATTTTGTGTAATTAAATTCTCTTCAACATCACTATGGTTTCAGTTAGGAGGAAAGCGAGTTGGGATTGTGGGGCTGGGAAATATTGGTTCCCAAATTGCCAAAAGGCTCGTGGCCTTTGGCTGCAGCATTGCCTACAACTCAAGGAAGAAAAAGCCATCCGTTCCATTCCCTTACTATGCAAATGTCTGGGACCTTGCGGCTAATAGTGATGTCCTAATTGTTTGTTGTGCGCTCACAGAGGACACTCACCACATAATCAACAGGGATGTCATGACAGCACTGGGAAAGGAAGGAGTGATAATTAACATTGGACGTGGACCTCTTGTCGATGAGAAGGAACTGGTGCAGTTTTTGGTGCGAGGTGAGATTGGTGGTGCAGGTCTTGATGTGTTTGAGAATGAACCTGATGTGCCGAAAGAGCTATTCAAATTAGACAATGTTGTGTTGTCTCCGCATTGTGCTGTTGTGACCCTAGAATCCTTTGAAGCATTGCAGGATCTGGTGATGGCCAACCTTAAGGCATTCTTTTCAAATAAACCTTTGGTGTCACTTGTTCAAAGTGAATAAGAAGACTATCAAATCATTTCCACTTTTTGTGCAATGGTTTTGACACAAACGTCTTGTATTTTCAGTTTCAAGTGATCATTTTTTTAGCTTCAAGTTCTTGAATCATAACAAACACAAAGTTGCTGAAAACTTTGTGCATTTCCTGTATTGGCATTGCCTTCTTTTGTAGGCTGCTTTTAGTGCTATTTTGATTTCAAGTGACTTCCCTTGAGCTGGAAATAAATGGCTCATAAAGACTAGATGGGAAAATAGGAAGTTGGGTTCCTCAGACATGTATAACTGTAAATGTTCTCCAGCCATTTACATAAAATCACTCGGTATGTTTTCCAAATTCTGTTTTAACCCTAACGTGTTCTAAATGTTCTTGAGACCAAGGGTGGAGCGAGAGGGTTCGAGTGCATGTGTGTAAGAAAATTTATTCTGATAGGACCTCAAATTCTTAATAATATAATTATTTATTTTCCTTCAAAAAAATTTATATAATAAACAATAAAATTTTGCAAATAATTAATAACATAAATTTATGTAAATTATCTTTGTTGTCTATCTAGCTATTACTCTTTTTTTCCCCCAATTATAAGAGGTATTTTGAATTTGGAAAAAAATCGGAAAAAAAAACTTATTCAATCAAAAAATTATTAACACATAAATAAAATATAACAAATATGTTATTTTTTGAGGGTGTTATTACATTAAACTTTCACTTAATATACATTTGAATGACTTTATATATTTCATATTGATCTCAAATACTATATTTGAGTGTGTGCATGTATATGAAAATTTTGCTCTGCCATTGCTTAAACCAATTGAAAAATCTTGATTTAGACCCCCAAGAGCATCTCCAATGGCTTCTTTAAAGCCAATTTTAAAGAGAAAACACCTCAAAAACCCACTCCAACAGCTTCTCCCTTTCCATTTTTTAGATTAGAATTGTTATAGTGCTTCTCTACAAGTAGAGAACACTGTAGCATTTACTGTTTACACTTCAAATGTTTTTTTCTATTATAATAATCAGTTATTGAATAAAAAAATGTTGGAAGATGTGTAGTTGTTAAAAAAAGAATAAATAATGAATGAAGAATGAATGAAGAAATAATATTCAAATGAGATGGAGAAAATGATAGAGAATCTGTTGGAAAGTGTATTTGAAAAAGTAAGTATGTAAAAACTAAATATTACTGTTTATTGTCCAAATAATACAAAAATTTAAATAAGCTGTTGAAGATGCTCTAAGGGGCATGTGTCCATTTAGACCCTTTTATCAATAATGATACCAGGTTTATTTGATAAGACTCATAATTTTTTTTTTTTTTTTTAAGAAACAAACACACACAAGGGAAAGGGAAAATAGTTTTAGCATAATGACATACCACAACTCCACTCAAAAGTCATGGTAACTTTTAAGCAAGGGTGAGGCAAATTATACTACACAACACACTTTCTTAAGCAATGTGGGACAATTACTCATTCCTTTTTTTTAGAAACAAACACACACACATAAGGGAGAGAGAAAGAGGTTTTAATACAAAAGCACACCACAAGAAACAATTACCTTGTGTTCCATTGAATTGATAGTGGTCATGATGTTGATCTGTGAATCATTGTGCTCTACTTGATTTCAAGGTTTTCAAACCCGGACCGGACCGTACGGTCCGACCGGAAAAACCTCGAACCGTTCATTTTTGCGGTTCTTTTAGCATCAAGAATCGTTCTATGAGCAAAAAACAGGGACCCGTGCTAACCGCGGTCGGACCTCACGGTTCTGAGAACCGTGATCAGACCGGTTCTCACGGTTCTCTACTTCCCATTGAATTTGAACCCAAAAAAAAAAAAAAAACACAGAAAAGGAGAAAAGGAAGAAGATGACGATGAAGAAAGGGTGGTGCCATGAAGCAACCCATTGAATCTGAACCAAAAATTAAAAAAAACACAAAAAAGGAGAAAAGGAAAGACAACGACGAAACAGGAGTGGCGCCATGAAGCAACTGCTTCTTCTTCTTCTGCTTCTCCTTTCTTTTTTTTCTTCATATTCTGCTTCTTTTTTCTTTTTTTTCTTCTTCTTCTCTATCCGTCTCCCTCTCTCTCTTCTTTGCTGAAACCTTGTTAAGTATGTGGTCTGATTTCTCACTTTCCCTTGTATTTGTTATGACTTGACTACACTGACACGGACCTAGTATTGGAAATATTGAAAACTTCCTAAGCTCTCCACGTGTCTACAGTACATGGACACTTGCTGCCTAGCCTTGGAAATAATGAAAGCTTTTAAATTTTGAAGTTCACGGACACTTGCTGCCCAGCTTCATTGGATTCATGTTTTTGTTAAGTGTGCTGCACTGTTTTGCTGACAACACCACTACCCACTTGACCTTGTGAAGCCCAATGAAGTAATTAGAGTGATTTGACTATTCAAATGTTTTTAAATTTTACTATCCGCCAGTGTTGATACCAGCTTGTATCTTCTTTTTTTTCTTTTTTCTTTTTTAATAAAATATGTCACTTTTAAAAAATTTATTTAAGGTGGGTGGTTGCCCTTCTAATTTTTATATTATAATAATTATTATTAACTATTATTATCATAAGTTTAACTAATCAAAATATAAATAAAGCAAGAAACACTATATTTTTGTTTATAAAAGTTATAATATGAAAAATACATTTGAAAAAAACAAATCTTTATATTTAGTTGGACTATTTTAGTTAGTTTTTTTTATTTGTACTAATTTAATATATTTATTTATATTTTAAATAATTATTAAATTAATTATGACGTCATCACGGTTCGACCTCGGTTCGACCTCGGTCCAACCTCAAAAACCTTGAACCTCTTCGTTTTACGGTTCATTGAACGGTCCGGGTCTGAAAACCTTGCTTGATTTCTGAGATTCCAGATTACTTCAAGTGTGAAAGCAATTTGAGCAGTACATTGTTCTTGTAACGAATTTGTAGGAGAATCCAAATTTGGACAGACTATGGGGTCCAGCAATAACTTCACAATATCTTATTGGGAGAATCTCAGATCTCAGAGCCCCATAAGCTTCCAAACCAAATATCCCTGGCAATGTGGCATTTGAAGAATAAATGAATGCTATGTTCTACTTATTCTACACAAAGTAAGGGGAAATTACCAGCAATTGCAATCTCAGAGCTATGTTCTGTTTTGGGGGTAGGATGCCTGTTGGGATTTCCATAGACTTTTCCAATTAACCCGTGCTTACATTTATGATTTACCCTATGGTCTTGACTTGTCACATTTGCTGATATAAAACAAAACTTCCCTTTGGGTCTTTAATTTATATCAGTCAATCTTGTCTTGGTAAGGAAGGGATGACAATCTTCTTCTTAATAGCTTCCACAGATTTAGCATCAAATAGCTCCACCAATCTCTCAATGTTTACAATCTTGAAAAAAAGAGGCTTGATACCATCATGGGATTGCATATTATTAGGGATGGCAATTTTTCCCTGCCCCGCTTGACCCGCCCCTCCCCGCTTTGCCCCGTGCGGGTTTTCCCCGCTTCGCAAAGGTGTTGGGGCGGGGATGGGGCGAGATTTTAGACCCACACCACGGGGCGGGGCGGGGATGGGTTTACACTTTTTAGACCCACCCCGCCCCATCCCCGTCCCGCCCCGCATTAATAAGGGTTAAATTGTAATTTTATTATACCCTAAAACCCTATTATTTAAACAAAAATATTATCAGCTTATTTTATTTTACCTAACGTGACTCTACCTCTTTTTTCTCTCTAGCAAAGTTGGAAATAAGGTACCAATTTTAACTTCTTCTTTTTTTTTTTTTTTTGTTTTTTTTGGAAACAAATTTATATACTATTGAATTGATGATTTCATTCATGATTCATACGGTCTTTTTCAACTTACTTTTCATCATGAACATAATATAATTTTTTTTAATGAGTTACGGGTCTGTGGCTCTAAATATGTGTCTGTGTCATTGTTTTTGTAATTTTGTGTGGACATTTGGCTGCTTAACAACACTGTTTCTTTAAGCTTGTTAAAATTTTATTTTATCATGTTATGAGATTTTTGTTGTGATATTGTCTTGTTAAACATTTAGATAATATTATTTAGTTTTTGCTAAAAATTAGTTTGATTTGATAGGATAAATTTATTTATAATTTCAAGTATATTTTTATTATTGAAACATGTCATTTTATTTGAAAAAATGGTAATAGTTGTAGGGAAAATTAATAAGAAATAAAGTTTTACGGTGTAGTGCGGGGCTTCGCGGGTCTTCGCAGGGCCTTAAGGGGCGGGGATGGGGCAAGAAATTTTCCCCATCATGCGGGGCGGGGCGGGGATGGGGCAAGAAAAATCCATGCGGGGCGGGGGCAAAGATCTCATCTTTCGGCCCCGCCCCGCCCCATTGCCATCCCTACATATTATGGAGGTATGTTTAAACTTTGTTTTGTATCCATTAGGCCATGGGACCCAAGGATCCTGCTACTGTTCCACATATCAATTGAAAGCCTTACGGGCGGCTCTTGCCTTTAGGCGAGTTAGAAAACTGCCTAAAGCTCCCAAACTTTAAATAATTAAGGTTTTTTTTTTTTTTTAATTATAATTTTTTTTGAGAGCGATTAAACAATTAAGTTAGTTCTTTGATTTCCTCCACCCTCTACCAAAAAATATATATTTAATTATTTATCCATAAAATGAATAAATCAAACCTCCAATTAGAGCCAAAAAATTAGGAAACAAAAATGTCAAAGAAAAACAAAATGGGGAAAGAAGGCCCCAATCTAGAAGTCATAAATTATACCCTATATATATATATATATATATATATAAAAAGAAAGAAAAATTAATTCTCTTTTGACATATATATACCTCCTCCCCCCCCCCAAACCCACGGGCCCCACCGAAAAAAAAAAAACTAAAACCTCTTTTTTTTGGTACACATCTGTGAAAAAAAAATTTATTTTCTTAATATATATATATATATATATATTTTTTTTTTTTGCTGTTACTGAATTTGATTTAGTAGTCTTGCGTTGATTTGCCACTCCATTGCTTTAGAGTTTAGATTGTCTTTGTTTGTTTCTTTAGTACTGATGAGTGAGAATTTCTAGTCTGCCTAAGCTTTACTACTTTAGTCTTCTTATCCATGAAGATGAGTAGTGGACCTCTTTTATTTGGTCCACAATCCTCTCCACATACCACATGTTTCACCATATTAAAATCATTTTTCTTTTTTTGGTTCAAGCAAAATTTGTTGTCCTTTTAATTTTTTAAATAATAAATTAATTTTTGTGAAAAATAAAATGTCAAATATATATAATTAATTACTACTAAATTAATTTATAATCAAAATTAACTTATGAAAAATATAATTTCATTATAATTTTCTAGTATTTAATTTTTTTTGTTGTTCTTTTTTGTTGTATTGTATTGTTTAATCCAATTTATTGAGTGATTTAATAAATACATAATTTCATGGTTAAGTGGAGCTATAATTTTACATTTTATGAATCAGGTTCTATTTTACTATACTTGAAGTTTTTCTCTAGTTATTATAATTTTATGGATAGAGTGTATATATATATATATATTTTTTTTTTTTTTGTACGGTTTAGATTTATTTTTAAAGTTAAAAGTTATAAAAGATAAGTTCTACAAACAAAAGAAAATAGCCCAATTGATGTACTAATTTATAATAAAAGGTAAGGCTTCTTCTCCTTCTTCTTCTTTTATTTATTTATTTATATTTTATCTTTTTTTTTTTAAAGCATGTGTACGTATAGCTTATAGAATTTTATTAACAATACATGTTACAGTTACTTTGGTAAATTTTTTTTAATTAAAATTGATAAAATCATATTTAAGAATGACAATGTCACAAGAGAGATGAAGTGGATTAACCATATTATTTATTAAAAAAGAAATGTTAGAAGAGCTTGAATACAAAAATTTAATATGTAATTTTGCATCTAAAAAAGCAAGAAGAATAGGTTTTAATTAAAAATTTATTTAAGTAATACTTTTTTTTTTAGAAGAATTTAAGTAATATTTCAAGAAATACTTAAAATATTTAAATATAAAAAAGACCTCATTTTAATCTTTGCCTTAGGCCCTAAAATGTATAGGGCCGCATTCAGAAAGCCCATGGCCCACTAGAAAACATGCTTCTTTTTTTTCTTTTTCTTTTTTTTTTTTAAATTTTAATAATTGATCTATTTTGAATCTTCTCTCCTCATTTTTGAACTTAGCCACTTTGCTGAATCTCTTCTAAACCGATTAGCACCCACCTTACTTCATTCTCAGGACATTCATCCACCAGAAAATAGAGACAAAATTCTGTAATTTTTAAAATATGGATATGAATTGAAAATTTGTTTACAGGCTTGGAGACTGTTGAGGTCCAAAATTTCACAAAAAAGCCCATTCCATGAAAAGTAAAAAAGGCCCAATTTGTGCGATAAGAAGAATCAACATCAAGGCCTTATGTATGTTCAGATTTCCAACAAAAAAGGCCATTAAAAAATCTAGCAAAATCCAGTGAAAGAATTGGGCCGGGATACCCAGAGGCTCAAGATCCTCAGGACAAGCAGCACAGCGTGGGATTAAGACAGCTCAAGCGGGGTACTACGAAATACAAGAAACGAAAAACAGATATGTCTTTCTCAAGCACCCAGTGGTGCACCAAAGAACCAGAGAGCTTGGAGAGTGACAATTCATGAAAAAAGGCTGGTACCTCAGGGAACCCAGAATGAAGAACTATAAGGGGAAGTGGCTAGGAAAACCTTCAACTCAGCAGAAATGGATTCTGCCCGCTTGGGAAAAATGACAACAAGGAAAGACAACCAACAGCTGAGTCTGAAAAGTGAGAAACCTTGAAAGAAGAGAGATTGAAGGTTATTTGCCCAAAGACACCCCGGAATGGAAAGTCAACAAGTGAATTTTAGAGAAATAGCACTAAAAGATGAAAACTATCAGAAACAGGGAAAGAACCAACCATTAAAGTGACTGACATAACAGTGGCTTTGGTACCCAGGGAGCCAAGGGGGGGGGGGGAGAATCAACGGTATCCTGAACTCTAAAATAACACTATAAAAGGGGAAGGCAGCCAACATTGAAGAGGGGATTCAAAAATAGGGAATCAAAATAAGAATCGTTGAGAAAAACTCTGTCAAAAACTCAAAGAAAGTAGAAAACAGCGCCCGGTAGCCCAGAAACAGCCACTATAGAACATACTTGGATTCAAAGGGATTCAAACTTTGCAAGTCATAGAGGCTTAGATAGCCATCTAAGTCTGTAATTTTTGAACTTATTTGGACTTTGTAACATGTCTTAGTGAGCACATTGTAATCCACAATTAAGAAAAATAATGAAATATCTCATATTGATTTGAGGATTTCTAACAATTACTTCACGTATTTCTTTATTATATTATCTTCCTTTACTGTTTCTTGTTGCTCAATACAAATATTCTTGCTTGTTAGTTTTTCCTTTTACTCAGCCAAAAGCGGAGTCCTTTTATCGGGGTCCTCACTTTAACTTGGGCCTTGGACATACTTAGCCTCCAAAGAAATATATGCCAAAACATACACACATCAGATATCTCTCTCTCCCACAAAAATCCTTCTCACCTAACCATCTTGGAAGGTAATGCCTAAGCAAAGCCACTCGGACTTGAGTTCTAAATCCCACAAGTCTTGTGCAAAAGCACTAAGTCTGTGAGAATTGGGGCCAGGATCCTCGTGGCTGAATAATTATTATGAAAGTTGTTTACATATATGTATATGTATTAAAATATATATCCTAATCTAAGAAACTAACAATTATTTAAAGATATGTGTATTGTATAGTGTGTTTTATATAGCACCTATAGAGGTAAAGGGAAAGGACAAAATTTTATTGCATAATAAACATAGAGAAAGATCATATAGTTCAGAGAATCAGCATTCTGGGTTCTTACAGGCCTAGTATGCCCCGGGATCCTACGACAGTACGCTCGGGGTACCAAGTGAAGGAACTATTTTAAATGTTTATACAATAAAAGATAATCCTTTAATATTCTATTTCAATCTCTTTCTCATTGTGAATATTATGAATACTTATTTTACTTATTAAATGGTCATTTTATGACACTAAAACACTTACAATGAAATTTTATTGTTTAGGAGGAATCACATTTTTGCCTTGAGGAGATTTATTTGACTTGCGCACAACTTGGTTCGTAATCAGCTCCCATTTAGCTGCGATGAACTAAGCCCAGTCCTCCAAACAACAAGTAAAGGGCCCAGGATCCTTGTTTCCACTTGGGCTTGTGTGCTAAGAAAAAATGCACTCTCACATTTTGGTGACTCTAATGGGGACTGGGAAAAAGGAGAGGGAAAAAGCAGTCCCTTCACAAGTATGGCTCCAAAGCTGGGAAACACCTAGAGGAAGGAAAGTTCCCCTTAGTGCATTCAACATCAAGATCCCAAAAGTCCGGGTTCCTCCAACGAACGTTCTATCGAGGGACTCTATATGGAATTTTGGGGAACTTCCCAACACAAGATAAGTTTTATGCATCATTATTTTCTTCATTTTATATTTTGAACATAATGGACTGAAATCTATGGTTTTCAAATGGATAGCTATCACTATGTTGCATGAAAGCAAAAACATTGTATTGTTTAGTAATAGAAGTAGACACTTGTTCTACACAATATAGAATCATAGATAAGTTTAGTTGTCATACTTATCCTCCAATTAAATGGACCTCATTTAAAGATATTCATAAAAGATAACTGCCCAACTGAATTAATTAGTTTCGAAAAATAATAAATAAATAAATAAATAATTAAATTTATTTATTTAAAAAAAAAAAACTCATGTTTATTTTAAAAAAAATTATTTTGGCTTGGATAATTCCTTTGCTCCACAAGGACTTGGAATCTCTGGTAGCCAAGCCCTTAGCTCAGCTCAACTTCTTCTTCAACCTTATGTTGGAGGTGGGGTACTGCAATATTGTTTTATTTCAGCTTATTGGTGGTAGAGACCATGTTGCTAAATGGTTTTGACATTGATCCAAAAGTTCACAATGTTTTGAACATGGCATGGGATTGGCTGTTGATGACTCCACACCCTGAGCAATAGAAAGGGTAGGGGGGAGTGATGAGAAGAAAGTTGGTCAGTTTGATTAGCATTTATGCAGTTAGTTTAGTCCTAAACTTTGAAGTCCAAAACTTGAAGATGCTTGTTAAATGAGGTATTGGTGGTGTGAAACTACTTTGTACCATTGGTCTCCGAAGGCAACTCACTAGTTTCATAAAAACTTAACTAATACTAAAGGTGTTTTGAGGGTACAGCCAACCTATAGAGTACAACCAAAAAGTTGAAAATAAATATTGAACTCAGCTAGAAGAAGCAAAATCTTGTTTCTCATGAGGATTCTACTCTTTACAAAAAGGGGGTAAGAGGGGTCATGTCATAATATTTTAACAATCAAAACATTGTCTCATTATTAAAAAAAAAATGGAGAAGTGAGCAAAAAAAAAAAAAAAAAAAAATAGAGATTGATGAAATGAAGATTGTATGAGCTACATAATAAAGAAATGGCCCCACATTTGGGGGCTAATGTATTTTTCTTTATAAAAAAAAAAAAAAAATTCTTGATATTGTTTCATTTGTTTAAAAAGAAAAAGAAGAAAGAGAAGTAAGTGAATCAAAGAGATTTGATGAAATGTAAATTACATAGCAAAGAAATTTCCTCACGTTGTGGGGCTAAATAATTTTGCAGCAACTTGATAATAATATCATATGGTGCAGGTTAACAAAATGGACAAGTTCTTTGGCTCCGCCCATGGATTTAGCAAAATGGAGTAGTTCCATGATCCCAACAAAGCCTTGGAGATCCTTGATCCCAGCAAAGTCTAGGAAATCCTTGGTCCCAACAAAGCTGAGGAGATTCTTTATTCCAGCAAGGCTGAGTACATCCTTAATTCCAGCAAAGTCTAGGAGATCCTTGACACCAGGAAAGCAAAGCCTGGGAGATCCTTGACCCCAACAAAGATGAGGAGATCCTTGATCCCAACATAGTTGAGGAGATCCTTTATTCCAGCAAGGCTGAGTACATCCTTAATTCCAGCAAAGTCTAGGAGATCCTTGACTCTAGGAAAGTAAAGCCTGGGAGATCCTTGATGTCAACAAAGCTGAGAAGATCCTTAATTCCAGCAAGGCTAAGTACACCCTCAATTTCAGCAAAGCCTAAAAAATCGTTGGTTCCAGCAAAGGTGAAGTATTTCCACGAATCCAGCAAAGTAAAATGGTTAAAAAAAAAAAAATGGAGGCATTCGGAAAATGGATAGAAGTTTCATAATAGCATCAAGAGAAGGTGGATCAAGCATGATTCAACAACCGTCTCATGTCTTGGGGGCTAAAGCCTATTATGCAGTGGACCTTAAATATATTTTGAAGAAAATCAATAGAAACACTATATTGCAAGTCAGCAACAAAATCAACATTATTGAAAGCTCAACAACTATACAGTGCATCTATCATTTCTTACAGCTCAATAATTGGGCTCACCCATGGAAATAATAGGATTTGGAGGAGATACAGAGACCACTGGAGGACACCTACAACTAGCTCTAAAAGCCAACCATGACATCACAAGTATTGCCTAATCCTCTCAATGTACTACTAGTATGTGAAAGAGGGATTGAATGGGAAGCCCACAAAAGTCGCTATCAATCTTAATCCTTTCATCCAGCATAAAGTAAACTTTGTGAAAAATATACTTTATGGTGAATCAGCTCCAACTAGAGAATATCCCATTGTTAGGATCTCGGGGGTCTCCCATCCCAGATGAAAGAAGCAATACCCATGGTTTGAGGGATCCCTTGGACATAAAAAGACAGAAGGAGGAAGGCTAATATACTGCTTATGAAGGTCTTGGAGAAACTTACAGATATGGAAAGGAAGGCATAAATCTTACCAAAGAAAAAAATAGAGGAGGTGAACTTGGGGGCTGACCCAAGGAACCCGGGGCCCATCCTAATCAGCAATCAGCTATCAGTACCAAAAAAAAAAAAAAAAAAAAAGCAACTGGTGGAGCTATTGAAAAAATATGAAGATTTATTGGCATGAACTCCTTCAAATTAAATAAGGAGCGTCCAAAGGATAAATTTCCTTTCCTTAACATCGATCTCCTTATAGATCCAACTAAGGCAACAACAATATCAACCATGAAGAAGCATACCACGGTCAGGGAACTCAAAAGCTTCTTAGAAAGAGTTTCTTACATTAGGAAGTTCACACCAAGACCAGCCTTGGTCACTAGTGGACTATTCAAACTGTTGAAAAAGGGGAATGTTTTCGTATGGGGAGTTGAGCAACCAAATGTCTTTCATAAAACTTCAACAGATCATGAGTCATTTGCCTACCATATGGGTACTAGTCCATGGCAAAATCACTATTGCTGTACCTGAAATCTTGATCCTAAGTATACAAAGTATTGAAGGACACCGAAATGAGGTATCCCAACATAGAAAGGGCGTGTATGGCAGTTATGCATTTCAACAACTGAATCATTACTTTTCATCCCACCAAATCCTATTAGTGACAAGCTCTCATCCAATAAGAGCCCTCCTCAATCAGCCCTTGCGATCTTGAAGAGTAGCTCGATGGTTAATATTAATTTCCCAATACAACATAGTCCTGAAGGATCCTCAAAGCTATCAAGAGCTAAGCTGTAACAAGCTCACTGACCCAGTTCCTCGAAGAAGAGAAGTACCTATTAAGTGAGAAGATCTCTAAAAAAATAGTAGCGGTAGAGATCCTTGTAAAGAAACAGACTATGAGGTTTGTGAAGACAGCCTTCAACGCTAGAGGAAGCCATCCTCTTCCAGGATTCCTGTAAGAGGATCCCCACTTGAAGAAAACACCATGGCAGAATCATCTTGGTGGAACTCCTGGCCACTAGTTCACCAGTGAGAGCAACCTTAGATGACTGATAAAAGAAGATTATTTCCATAAAGGATTTGTTCACAGCCAAGAGAGGATATTTTAGAAGATCCTCGGAGAAGAAAACAAATCCTCAACCCTTTAAAGAAAAGAAAAGAAATCAATTCAGTGAGCCCACTTGAAAACGAAGGGTACGAAGAAACTTTTTCTGAAGATCGAAAAATTCAATGGTCATGAACAAATTTTCCAAGTGGCATGGCCTAGGACTTGGGAAAGGGAAAATTTTCTATGTACCTAGCTCAGGACTTGATCAAAAAAGAAATTTTCCAAGTGGCATGGCCTAGGACTTGGGAACGGGAAAATTTTCCATGTACCTAGCCTAGGACTTGATCAAAACAGAAATTTTCCAAGTGGCATGGCCTAGGACTTGGGAAAGGGCAAATTTTCCATGTACCTAGCCCAGGACTTGATAAAAAAAAAAAAGAAATTTTCCAAGTGGCATGGCCTAGGACTTGGGAAAGGGAAAATTTTCCATGTACCTAGCCCAAGACTTGACCAAAACAGATTTTTCCAAGTGACATGGCCTAGGACTTAGTAAGAGCAAATTTTCAATGTACCTAGCCCAAGACTTGGCCTAGAATAATTTTTCTAAATACGTGGCCCATAAATTGGCCAAGAGCAAAAGTTTCCAAGTACGACCAAGAAAATGGTCAAAAGCAAAAGTTTATGGGTACAAGCTGTAGCACATACCAGCAATAGGTAAAAGTGCAGATTGTAAGCATATCCCAGTCATGGCTACAACTTGTAGCACGTACCAGCACTGGGTACAAATTGTAGCACGTACCAGCAATAGGTACAAGCCGTAGCACGTCCTAGCAAAGGATGCAAATTGTAAGCAAGGCCCAACGAAGGGTACAAAGAGAAAGAGCCTCGAATGGGTATGAAAACCCAAAAGTGGGTGTGCAAAGTGCACAAGATTGACCTCCTTGAAAGGAATTGGTTTAAGGGAGCTTAAGGAAGCAAGGAAGGCATAACTTAAAAAAATTCTAAGAGTACATCACTCAAAGCCGCAAAAGCATGGATACTTTTGCAAGTCTCTATACAAAGAGATTAGTCAATGATATTGCAAACCAGCTTGCGACATTTCCCTCCTCCTACAAGGTGCAAACTCACCAAAGGCTTGGAGGTACTTTGACTCAACAAAAGAAAAGGTACCCTTTCGGTAAGCCCACTCATTAATACCATGTTTGAATATATCAAAATACTGCAAAATGTTGTGCAAGAGGTATCACCCCCACTAATATTTTATTCATATAGATTAAAACAAAAATTCTAATATTTTGGTCTTCTTACTTGACCAATTATCAAAAATCAAAATTTGGAATTCTTGTGTGGTTGAAATCCTCACATGGTTTCATATACATGAAGTAATTTTTATTGCTATATCTTATTTGGCAATTGGCTTTTCCAGTGCATACATTGGGGTCTAAGACAAGATTAAAAATTTTCCTTAGATATATCTTTCACTTGATAAAAATTGAGAAGTCTAGTGCAAACTTTACTGTACATAAGTTCAGTCACTATTATTTTCTTTGGCTCATGAACTATATGGTATATAGTAACTCAACAACAATATAATTGGTGGCATGGTATGTGAATAATTTGCTGCAATCTGAAATATTATACAATCTCTCACAATCTGGAAAAAGAATAAGGCAAAGATCAAGAGCATCCACCAGAAGAACAAGGTCTTTAGCTAAAGCATGGCATGGAGATATTCTTAAGCCTTCTAAGTCATGTCCTCAGGGAAGTTTCTATCTCTTAATATATTTTGAGAAGAATAGCTAATCTTGATTAGACTCTAAATCAACATGTTTTATGATTCAATGATTTATGATATCATGGTCCCATTGTTAAGTCACTATCCATGGACTAAAAATCTCACGGGGCAAACATCTTGGTGTTATTCACCTTAGCCGTAGCAAGCATGTACTACAATGCATAGAATATCTTTGGCAAAGTTCATGAGGGCTCCCCTCATTCGACCTATTTTGTAAAACAAACAAAATCTTGTTGACAAAGCTATGCTATCTCATATTAAGATTTAATATGCATTCAACATGATTTTTGTATGCTACTTTCAAAAAAGCATATCCTAGAATTGCTAGCAAAAACATTAGTTCTAGAAATATACTCTTAGCATCAAATACGATACCAATATAATTTGGTTATACACATATATCTGCATATATTATTGTCAGTTTGACAAAGTTATTTATTGAATACCAATCTACAGCTTAATACTAACATGAAGGTGAATTCTAATCTTTCGCAACATGTTAGTTCATCCCATGAAGGAAGTGTAGCAATTCCTTTGGAGGTTCCCTCAAGAATTATTTGATCTACACATTGGTTCTACAAACCAGGAAAGTGTCCAAAAACAATTTATTTTCTTGCGCGTGGGCTACAGGTAACCCACGAGCTCGGGGGGGCTAATGTTGAGGTCCAAAATTTCACAAGAAAGCCCATTCCATGAAAAGTAAAAAAGGCCCAATTTGTGCAACAAGAAGAATCAACATCAATGCCCTATGTATGTTCAGATTTCCAGCAAAAAAGGCCATTAAAAAATCTAGCAAAATTTAGTGAAAGAATTGGGTTGGGATACCCAGAGGCTGCCAGAGGCTCGAGATCCTCAGGACGTGCAGCACAGCGTGGGATTGAGACAGGTCAGAGGGGTACCACGAAATACAAGAAACGAAAAACAGATATGTCCTTCCCAAGCACCCAGTGGTGCACCAAAGAACCAGAAAGCTTGGAGAGTGACAATTCATGAAAAAAGGCTGGTACCTTGGGGAACCCAGAATGAAGAACTATAAGAGGAAGTGGCTAGAAAAACCTTTAACCCAGCAGAAATGGATTCTGCCCACCTGAGAAGAATGACAGTAAGGAAGACAACCAACAGTTGAGTCTGAAAAGTGAGAAACCTTGAAAGAAGAGAGATTGAAGGTTAGTTGCCCAAGGATGCCCCGGAATGGAAAGTCAGCAAGTGACTTTTAGAGAAACAACACTAAAAGATGAAAATTATCAGAAACAGGGAAAAAACCAGCCATTAAAGTGACTGACATAACAGTGGCTTTGGTACCTAGGGAGCCAAGGGGGGAGAATCAACGGTATCCTAAACTCTAAAATGACACTATAAAAGGGGAAGACAGCCAACATTGAAGAGGGGATTTAGAAATAAGGAATCAAAACAAGAATCGTTGAGGAAAACTCGGTCAAAAACTCAAAGAAAGTAGAAAATAGCGCTCGGTATCCCAGAAACAGCCACTATAGAACATACTTGGATTTAAAGGGATTCAAACTTTGCAAGTCTTAGAGGCTTAGATAGTCATCTAAGTTTGTAATTTTTGAGCTTATTTGGACCTTGTAACATGTCTTAGTGAGCACATTGTAATCCACAATTAAGAAAAATAATGAAATATCTCATATTGATTTGAGGATTTCTAATAATTACTTCTCGTATTTCTTTATTATATTATCTTCCTTTACTGCTTCTTGCTGCTCAATACAAATATTCTTGCTTGTTAGTTTTTCCTTTTACTCAGCCAAAAACTGAGTCCTTTTACCGAGGTCCTCACTTCAACTTGGGCCTTGGACACACTTAGCCTCCAAAGAAATATATACCAAAACATACACACATCAAATATCTCTCTCTCCCACAAAAATCCTTCTCACCTAACCATCTTGGAAGGTAATGCCCAAGCAAAGCCACTCGGACTTGAGTTCCAAATCCCACAAGTCTTATACAAAAACACTAAGTCTGTGAGAATTGGGGTCAGGATCCTTGTGGCTGAATCATTCTTATGAAATTTATTTACATATATGTATATGTATTAAAATATATATCCTAATTTAAGAAACTAACAATTATTTGAAGATGTGTGTATTGTATAGTGTGTTTTATATAGCACCTATAGAGGTAAAGGGAAAGGACAAAATTCTATTGCATAATAAACATGGAGAAAGATCATATAGTTCAGAGAATCAGCATTCTGGGTTCTTACAGGCCTAGTATGCCCCGGGATCTTACGACAGTACGCCCGGGGTACCAAGTGAAGGAACTCTTTTAAATGTTTATACGATAAAAGATAAGCCTTAAATATTCTATTTCAATCTCTTTCTCATTGTGAATATTATGAATACTTATTTTAGTTATTAAACGGTCATTTTATGAGACTAAAACTCTTATAATGGAATTTTATTGCTTAGGAGGAATCGCATTTTTGCCTTGAGGAGATTTATGTGACTTGCGCACAACCTGGTTCGTAATCAGCCTCCATTTAGCTGCGCTGAACCAAGCCCAGTCCACCAAACAACAAGTAAAGGGCCCAGGATCCTTGTTTCCACTTGGGCCTGTGTGCTCAGAAAAAATGCACTCTCACAGAGGCTAATTGAAAATATATTCTAAAACATATCCTAATTGATATCCTATCATAATAGGACTCTAATTTGTCTTTTTTAAAAAGTATTAAAAGGACCTAGAAATAAGGAAATAATAACCTTAAACTTAAAATTCTGAAAATTACATAAAAATATCAAAATTAATTAACAACGAAAATTAAATTACAGATTTTGTCCTGCATCAATTCCACCAAAATCTCATTGTCGTAGCATCAAGCTTTTCACATACCCTGATAGGAGCTTCATTCGTTGATAAGGAGTATGTTGGCAATGCCTGCACAGTTTTTAACTTTTTATCAAGGCACTTCTACCAGCCCATGACAAACATTTACTCCTCCATCCCTTTAATCTTGCTTCCAACTTGTCTTAGAGGAACTTGAAGTCCCAGATTTTGTTTCTTGAGGTGAAAAAAGGGTCGCCTAAATACATTGCATAATTCTCAATAGCTTTCACCTGATGAACTTATTTTAATTCCCTCCTTGAGACTAACTTATTTTAATTCTCAATAGCTTTCGCCTAAATATATTCTTTTATTTGTTATTTGCCTTGGCCAACTGCAATATTTCTCCAAACATTCATTGAGGACACTTGCTTCTCTTTTATTTTCTTTAGAGAACATCATAATGTCGTTTGCATACATCACATGAGAGTTCTTTAGGTCCACCGATGATTATATTGATCCCACTGCATCTTCCATCCACATGCTCTTTTTCAATAAGCTTCCATAGAACTCCTACGAAGTTTGTAGAGGTTAGGGGACAAGGGTGTCCCCTCGCTCAAGCCCTCTAGAAAGGTTAAATCAGCCTGTTTTGCCACCATTTACAATCACAGAAAAATAATATGTTGAGATACACTCCCTTATCCAAGCCAAAAAATATCTTAGGTTGAAGCCAATCATTTCAAAAAAATCTATGTCACAATTATTACACTTTTTTGTCACAAATGTGATATGGCAGAGCGGTAAAAAAAAATAGTGAGTTCATATATAAGTGATAGACAACCACTCACAACCTATCACGTCATAAATGCAGTAAAAAGTTTTTAAGTAATTTGTGGTCTTAAAATTACTCAGCCAAATTTTTGTAGCACGTCCTAAAATCACTTGCCAAAATTTTTTAGTACAACCGATTGGAAATTCCAGTTTACTCTGTCGTATTTGTTTGGTAAGTACACTTTCATCTATTTGAATAAAATGATGGTGCATAAAACAAGTTTGATTCAAAAAACAAAAGAAAAGAAAATACATGTTTCACAACAAATCCCCAACCAAACACGTCGGAGACACCCCTGTATCTGTATGTGTGTTTACAATTAATGTGTAGGAAGAAAAAAATTAAGTACTTATTTTACAATGCTAAATTTGTTTTTAAAGATTTTGATAGTTGTATTTAGGCGAAATTACATTATTGGTCCCTGAGGTTTACCCTGTGATTACAATTGGTCTCTTAAATTTCAAGTGTGTACTATTGGTCCCTCAAGTTTTAAAAATGAACAATGTTAATCATTTTGTTAGTTACAATTAATAATATTACTTATGTGGCTAACTGAGTAATGACTTGTCATTTTTTTTAATGATGTGTCATTTTTTAATTTAAAAAATTACAAAAATTATTAGAAATTACTAAAAATATTAGTATATATAAGTTTTACAAACTTATTATGCCACGTAAGTGACTTAAAAAATAGTTTTACACGTCTAGGCGTCCTTATCATTTTGGTAAAAACTTAATAATTAAAAAAAATTAAAAACTACATATTTCTCCCCTCAGCCTTTCTCTCTCATGTTCTTCATCTGCCATTTCCTAGAAAATACCCAATATCAAACTCTAATTCAACTGACTCATTTGCACAATATCAACATCTCTTATGAGTCAGAATCAACGATGAATAACTTTATTCAATTTCAAAATATTTTCTAAAGTCCCCCCCTTTTGTTTCAATTTCACTAGGGTTTCAAATCTAAATATAATTTCGATCTTCTTTTCAAACCTAATTCAAAATTTCCACAATGCATATGAAGCCCTATGGAAAAAGACGAAAGAGCAACTCCATATACCTCCAAATCTAGATCCTATTTGAATCAACTACATAGCAATGGATTACAATTGTTTCAGATACTATTAAGTTATAAGGATTCAAACAAAAACTTAGGTGTGATATTTGAAAGTTCAAAAATTAAGGCATGAAAGTTAGAAATCTTCAAATATTTGAAGAATTTTAAGTATTATATACAAGTTTTATTATCTGGGAAAAAAAATGAAAGAAATATTGATCCTTTTTCTTTCTCCGCCCTGAACCAGTGGCAGTTATTGTGAGAATCTTTGTTGCCTGTCACATTTGTTGCACTCAAAATCTTCTTTTTTGGGTTGCTTGCACTGACCCTTAGACTTCTCTTAGCTCTTGATTTTTGTTGAGTTTTCCCAGCATATTTTGTTGGCTCTGAGGAATTCTGGCAACTTGATCAAAAAACTGGAAAAAGGTGAAGTGAAAGGGAAATACTTACACAGGGAAATACTTACACAGGGGAAGAGAGGGTGGGGCTGAAGCCAATATATATATTTTTTTCCATAAGAATAAATAAAAATCAATTAAAAATGACATAATACACTTAAGTTGCCACATCAATTTGTAAGTACCGATGAAGTGCAAATCATCAGTTTTTGCAAATGCTGAGTTCTCATCTATGTTTCTGCAAATATTGTAAGATGGTTCCCTCAAGGTGGTCATCGGTGTGGAGCCTGCCACAGTGTCTCCAATGCCAAAGTCAGTATAAGGAAGCCTTTAGAGAATAACACAGAATATCAGAATAACTATGAGTGCTTTTTAGTGTGTCTATGTACCTTGTGTTGGTGTTATGAGGGCTTTATATATGTTTCCACAGCTCCTAGCCATTGTGGCTGTTATTGTAGTTTTAATGCCTCTCTTGGTAACGCTTCATACTTAGTAATGTGGGCTTTGATGGGCTTCCAATGGTCTATACAGCTAGTTTTGTAACCGTCCGAGGCGCCATTGACTGCATTAAATAGCTTCCTTACCTTCGTCAGTGACGTGGATATATTGACGAAGATATTTGGTTTTCTCGTCTATGAGAGAGAGATCGTTGGTCCTATCAGCTGCCCCCTAAGCTCTGTGGTCGTCCGTGTAGTGACAATCACTAAGAGGTGAAAGGTTTTTGTTTTTGTTTTTTTGTTTTTTTTTTTTTTTTCATGTCTCTTGGGATTTCCCTTCGTATTCAATGCGCAGTAGTAGTTCTGGGTGTGTTGTGGCCACGTGGTGTAACCTGAGGGGTGATTTTAATGCTTCACTCTGTGTGACTCTCGGTTTTCCCTTTTTTTTTTTTTTTTTTTTTTTTTTTTTTTTTTTTTTTTTTTTTTCCAGTTTTTTGTGCTTAGCTTTTTAAACTTCCTTCCTCTCTTTCTTCCTCACTTTTCACTTTCCCTTTTGCTCTGTGCTTTCCAAGTTGCCATTGCTGTTCTTGTGCTTCCGAGCTACTATTGCTACTTGTGCTTCCAAGTTACCATCTGAGAATCCTGCATTTTGCTTGTGCTTTTGAGGTACGGTTCCTTCCTCCCTTTTCCTTTATTTTCTCAAATAGATAACTTTGTAGAAATTTCTAATTTTTTTTTTTTTTTTTTTTTTTTTTTTTGGTCTTTCTAGGATTTTGCCTTTCCCTTTTTGGGTTCTATGCTTAGTAGCTCTGAGGTTAGGGCCCTTTGTCCCTCTGTCTCTTTCCTTTGCGCACGTTTAGGGGGATCTTTAGGTGCTTTCCCGTACCTTGAGAATTTTGTATTAGAGGGTAGTAGTTTGAGCATTGCATTGGGTGATTTGCTACCATTGCTCCATCAGTCAATTGATTGGTTTGAGGGTTTAGTAAGGGAGCAGGGAGTAATGTCAGAGGTGAGGTCAAGTGAGTTAGAGACTGAGTTATCGTCAGTGACAAACCTGTGGAGAGGGATACCACCGTCTCTGTCCCTTGAGAGATTAGGGCTTTCCATGCCCTTGAGGAGGTGTGCGGTTTGGACGGCGAGACACTTTCTAGGATTAAGGATAGATTCTAGTTCCCAGATAGGGTTAGGGTTCGTCTATCCAGTGAGGAGGAACGAGCTTGCCACTTCTTCCTTGGGGAGGTATGCTTTTACGAGGCTGCCTTCCTGTGTGGGCTTAGATTCCCCGTCCACCCACTTATTATGGAGCTGTTAGGCCATTATGGTATTGCTCCCAGCAACTTATGCCCAGTTCGTGGAGGATAGTGGTTAGCTGTATAAGGATATGGCTGGCTGCTACGGACGGAGACATGATTAGAGTGGATGAGCTCATCTACCTATACCGCTTAAAGGACTCTAAGGAGCATGGGTATTATGAGTAGGTGCCTTGGGAGAGGAGGACTAGGATCGTCCGGGACCTACCTTCGTCCTTCAAATACTTGAAGTCCCAGTTCTTTTTTGTGTCGATGACTAGAAGACTCCCTCTAATGAGGTTTGGGGTGATCTCCCAAGGTTGCTCCGTCAGTGGAGTACCCCAAACTTAGGTGCGTCATTATTTCTCCTAGTCCCTTAATTTTCATCGTGTTTATTTTATCGTCACTAACTCCTTTACCCATTGTCTTATGCAGTTAAGAGATGGCCCAAGCTTAAAAGCAGGTACAAAGGACACGTTGAGAACGCCATTGAGTATGTAAGGACGATCGAGGATTTCGACAACCTAGTGGATCTGTGAACTCTTGCCTTTTATTGCCTTGGTCTAGAACCATTTGCCTTCGTCCTGCGAAATATTGAGATTGAGGAAAAAAAGAGTAAGTGTTAGGCTCGTTCATGTTGATTCTCTTGCACCCTCTTTTTCCTCTTTTTTTATTTTTATTATTATTATTATTATTATTATTATTTTTACAAGTGTTTTCCTCTTGTAGGAATGACGACCAAATTTAACCAAGGAATGTACTCTCGGATGAGGGCTAAGAAGAACAAGCTCCTATCTAATCTTGGGGCCAAGACTGTATGAGTGATGGAGAAGGGGACCCCTGTCACTACAGCGACTTCGTTTGCTCCTAGCACCGAGATGGTAAGGACTGCTTCCCCAGCCACTTCGGTTGAGGTGATTACTCCTCAACGGAATAAAAGGCAGCGAACTGGGGATAAGCAGAAAGAGAAGGCTGACTCTTGATCTTCTAGCATCTGGGACGATGCTAGGGTTACGCTAGCTCGGGCGCAAGATACCTTTACTGCCAAGGAGATGAAAGTTCTCTCGGGGGTATTTGCCAATAAGGATGTGGGTCGTCATCTCCACAAGCTCATTGAGGTACTTGTGCAAACTCATCTCTTTCCCCTTTGTTTCTCTTTCTTTCTTTCATTCTTTCTTCTTCTACTTCTTCTTATTCTTTTTTTTTTTGTTTTTTTTTTTGTTTTTGTTTTTTTTTTTTTTTTTTTTTGTGTTGTCTAGAGGTCTAGTTCCTTCTTTTAGGTGCTGGGAGAGAGCATTCATATTACCTCAGAGTATCTTGCTCAAGAGGCCAAGGTCGTGTCTGCAGTGTAGAGGGTGGAGGCCTTGGAGGCGGAGAATTCAAAGCTAAAGAAGGACTTGATCACCGCCATGGGCGAGGTCAACACCATGAAGGAGAAACTCAAGGTCATGGGGGACGACCTTAGAGCTGAGCGCCAACTGACGGTGGAGAAAGACGAACAACTCCAAGCAGCCAATGAAAAGATCAAGGCCATTGCTACTAAGGCCGTTGAGGCCTTTCAGCAAACTGAAGAGCACAATACTATGCTCTTCAGTTGGTACTTCAAGGGATTCGAACTCCTGAGGCACTATCTCGTCAAGCACCTAGTTGGAGTGGATATGGAGGACCTTGATCTTGAGGAGGTTGACAAAGAGATGGCTGCTGACAAGGCTTCCCAGGCCGCAACTCCTAAAGGTGATGCCCTCGAGAATACTCCCCCGAACCCTGTTAATGATGATGTGGTTGTTGATACATGAACCTGTTACTTGTATATTTTTTTTAATGTTTTGTTTTGGGTGCCCGTTGTGTTTTGGGCCTTTTTAATTCCAATTCGAGAACAATATTTTCACTCTATTTTAAGAACAATGTTTTTGGGCCCAGTGTTCATGGGCTTTTTAACTCCAATCTTGAAACAATGATGGGTACCTATGGTTTTTGGGCTTTTAATTGCATTCATGATCATATACTTACTTGTTTCTCCTTTTGCATGATCTCTGTTTGCTCTATTCCTTTAATCATTTCTTCCTTTAAACTTTTTGTAATGGCTTGCACCTTTGTTGAAGAGTAGTGACTTGTCAGTGACTTACTCCCGTCCAAGAGGAGTCCCGTTTGCTTAACCAATTTTTGACCTGTCAATAACTTACATCCTTCTAAGCGAAACTTTGTTACTTAGTCGATTTTTGGCTTACACCCCGTTTGAGGGATCCGTTAGTAACTTACATCTGTCTAAACGGAATTTTGTTATTTAGTAAATTTTTTGGCTTACACCTATTTAAGGTATTCGTCAATAACTTACATCAGTCTAGGCGAAATCTTGTTACTTAGCCAATTTTTTGGCTTACACCCATTTAAGGGATTCTTCAATAACTTACATCCGTCTAGGCGGAATCTTTTTACTTTGCCAATTTTTTGACTTGCACCCGTTTATGGGATTCATCAATAACTTACATCTGTCTAGGCGGAATCTTATTACTTAGCCAATTTTTTAGCTTGCACCCATTTATTGGATTCGTTAGTAACTTACATCTGTTTAGGCGGAATCTTGTTACTTTGCCAATTTTTTGGCTTTTAAGCTGCTGGGTTTGCTAGTATTAAGTCGTTGGTTGAATAGTTCTTTTATTGCTTTAAAAAATGAATACAATTGTTTGTTACATCTATTGGCGGTACATCTTCAAGTGCACAATATTCCATGGTCATGGGAGTCTTTGCCCATCCAAGGTCTCTAGGTGATAACTGCCTTGTCTGGAGTAACGGACGACCCGGTAGGGTCCTTCCCAAGTTGGGCCGAGTTTCCCTTGGGTAAGGTCTTTGGTTGCCGGGGTGACTTTGCATCGGAAGAGGTCCCCTATTTCAAGTCGTATAAGCTTCACTCTTTTGTTGTAGTAATCGGCCATCTTCTGTTGACACTTCATCATCTTGTTGGAGGCTCCATCTCTGACTTCGTCCAAGTAGTCCAGGTTTACTCTTAGTTGATCGTTGCTAATGCCTCCGCTTCAACCCATTTTGTGAAGTAATCAATGGCAACTAGTAGGAACTTTACCTGTCTTTTACCTTGGGGTAATGGGCCAACGATGTCGATTCCCCATTGTGCAAATGGTCAGGGGGAGGCTATCGTTGTCAGTCTCTCGGCTGGAAGGCATTGGACATTCCCAAACCTCTAGCACTTGTCGCATTTCTTGACAAGCTTCCTTGCGTCTACCTACATTGTAGGCCAGAAGTAACCTGTTCTGACAACTTTACTTACCAAGGATCTAGGGCCTGCATGGTCTCCGCAAACCCCTTCATGAATCTCTTACAGAATATATTTGACTTCCTCTTCATCTACACACTTCAGGTAGTGCATGGAAAAGTCTCTCTTGTACAAGGTGTCATTCAGGATCATGAATCTGGCTGCTCTCTTCCTAACTTTCTTGGTCTCCTCAACGTCTTGTGGGAGGTGGCCATCTTGGAGGAATGATATGATCGGGGTCATCCAGCTACCTGTGCTCTGGATTGCAAATGTAGAGATTTCTTCAATGCTTAGACATTTCTGGACTTTCATCTTTGAGCCCATGCTCATTACCCCTTCTTTTGACGATGCTAGCTTCGCGATTTCGTCTGCTATCATGTTCTGGCTCCTGAGGATCTACATGAATTCTAACCTATCAAACTCCTGTGTCAAATGCTTCGTCAGCCTAAGGTATTTTTGCATTCTTTCCTCCTTTGCTTCATACTCATCCTTTATCTGCCCTATTACCAGCTTAGAATCACTCTAGAGAAGCAAGTTTTTAGCTCCTAATGCTTTTCCGACCCTTAGCCCCGTCAAAATTTCTTTGTACTCATCTTCATTATTAGTGGTCGGGAATTTTAGTTAAACTCCATATTTAAGCATTTCTCCGTCTGGAGTGGTGATGACGACCCCTACTACTCCCTTCTTTTGGGCTGACGAACCATAGATTTGTATCGCCCACCATTCTGTCTCGTCAGTGGGGCTGTCCTCGTCTGGAAGAGTGAACTCGGCGATGAAGTCTGCCAAAGCTTGAGCCTTAATGGCTGTCCTGGGGTGGTATTCGATGTCAAACTGGCTAAGCTCGATTGCTCATTGGACCATTCTCCCTACTGCCTCGAGCCTGTTTATGGACTTCTTGATGGGTTGGTCCGTCATTACCAAGATGGGGTTCGCCTAAAAATAAGGTTGCAGCTTGCGCGAAACTACTATCAATGCGAACGCAATCTTCTCAATCCTTGGGTACTTGGCTTCTGCCCCTTGGAAAGCTTGATTGACGTAGTAAATCGAGAGCTGTTTCCTGCCTTCTTCTCAAATTAAGGCTATGCTCACAGCTGTGGCTAATACTACCAAATACAGATATAGGGTTTTCCTCTTCCTTGGATGGGCTTAAGAGGGGTGGATTGCTCAAGTAATGCTTGAGTTCTTGAAATGCCGCCTCACATTCGTCGGTCCAGGCAAAGGCTTGCTTCAACATCTTGAAGAAGGGTAAGCATTTGTCCGTCGCTTTAGTAACAAACATGTTGAGTGCCACTATCCTCCCTGTGAGCTACGGGACTTCTTTGACGGTCTTTGGCGACGTCATGTCGAGTATGGCTCGCACCTTCTCCGGGTTTGCCTTTATCCCCCTTTGGGACACCATGAACCCTAAGAACTTCCTTGAGACTACTCCAAAGGCACACTTACTGGGGTTTAATTTCATTTGGTACTGTCTGAGTGTGGCAAATGTTTCCTTGAGGTTGTCTAGATGAGGAAGCTCTTCTTTACTCTTGATGAGCATGTCATCCACATATACCTCCATATTTCTCCCGATCTGCTTGCTGAACATTTTATTTACTAACCTCTGGTAGGTTGCTCTTGCATTTTTCAGTCCGAAGGGCATTACCTTATAACAATAGAGTCCTTGACTTGTGATGAAAGCAGTTTTCTCCTGGTCTTCTTCTGCCATTTTTATCTGATTGTAGCTTAAGAATGCATCCATGAATGTCAGTAGCTTATGCCTTGCTATAGAATCCATTAGCTGGTCTATCCTTGGCAGAGGGAAACTGTCTTTTGGGCAAGTTTTGTTTAGGTCCATGAAGTCTACACACATTCTCCATTTCTCATTCGCTTTCTTCATAAGGACGACATTGGCGAGCCAATCTGGATAGTAAAATTCTCGAATAAAGCCTACTGATAACAGCTTGCTAACTTCGTTCGTGATTGCTTGGTTCCATTCTGGAGTGAAGACCCTCCGTCTCTGCTGGACTGCCTTCTTCTTGGGGTCCACGTTTAGCCTGTGTTGGATGACCTTCGTGGATATACCTGGCATGTCCTCATGACTCCATGCGAAGATGTCTAGGTTCTCTTTAAGGAATTGGACGAGTCTCGTCCTCATCTCGGGACTCAATGTCATCCCTATTTTGGTCGTCCATGTTGTTTCTCTTTCAACCAACTCCACTGTCTCTAGGGCTTCCACTTTATCTTCTTCCTTCTCCTCGATCATCCATATATGTTTTTCTTTGGAAGCTAGCATGGCTTGGTAGCATTCCTTGGCCAGTACTTGATCTCCTTTTATCTCGCCCACACCGTTCTCTGTTCGAAACTTTATCTTTAAGCAGTAGGTAGACGTGGCTACTTTCCAACGGTTAAGCGTGGGTCTCCCGATGATCACATTGTAAGATAAAGGACTCAATAACGAAAGTTTCGTAAGGGAACAGGAGTAGGCTACCATGAGACAAAAGATTTTCTTTCTAAAGAGATTCGATTTGGAACTATTATATGTCCAAGGTCCAATATTGAAATAATTTCAGAGGTTTGCTTGACTTTGTCCGTGTTAACAAACAATTCGAAATGCCTCGACTTTTTTAGAACAGGTCCGAGTCAAATAGCAATGATTCAAAACACTTCTTTTTATACTATTTCAGAAACCCAAGGACGTCTACCTCCAAGAAGTCCAATTGACGAGTCAGCTGTCTCGGGTGAGTCCCCACTGTAACCGTCAGTGTCACTCTGTCCTTGGGATACACCTTATCTCCACTGAAGCTGACGAGGGGGGAATCAAATGGGTGAAGTCTTCCTGGATCTAGCTTTAGTTGTTGAAATTTAATCCCTTTATCATGAGCATTATGACCAATGAGTCGTCATAAGGCTACTTCACTCCTCTAGCATCCTCTTCCGAGAAAAACATGTCACGGTCTGTCCGTCTTTACTTAAATGGAGGCATTCTGTGGATATTGTTCACCTACCTTTGGCATGCTTTCCTAAGGGATCTGAACGATCCACTTGTGGATGGGCCACCTGTGATTGTCTTTATCTCCCTGATCACACTTGGTGGGCGCTGGGATGTGTGATCCTCGTCCCTTGGTGAAGATTCGCGCTGGTTTTGCTGTCGCCTCTGAACCTACTAGATTTCCCCTTTTTCACATACTTCTACAGTTTCCCTTTCTGTATAAGCTCCTCTATCTGCTCCTTTAGGTCCCTGCAATCCTTTGTGCAGTGGTCGTGATCCTTATGGAACTGGCAATACTTCTTTTTGTCACGCACGTTGGGCAACGAATGTACGATTGTCCTCTAAGATCTGGGTGCTCCCTTTTTTGTCCTCTACGATTGTCCTCCTTCCTTCCTTTGTCTCCTGGCCTTTCCACATCCTTTATGGCAGCTAAAGCATCTTCAGCGTTCATGTACTTCTATGCCCTCAGGAGCATCTCTACCATCGTCTTAAGAGGATTCTTCACGAGTGAAACCACAAACTCTCTGGACTTCAATCCCACTTTAAAGGTTGTCAACTACACCTTGTCGTCAGCTTCGTCCACCTCCAGAGTCTCCCGAGTAAAGCATTTCACGTATGACCTCAAGGTTTCTTTCTCTCCCTGTCTAATGGTGAGTAAGTGGTCTGCTGGCCTCTTTGGGCGTTGTCCCCTGACGAAGTGGCGCAAAAAGGCGTTGCTTAACTGCTCGAAGCTGTCGATGGACGATGTTGGTAACTTTATGAACCACTCCCTTACAGCTCCTTTAAGAGTGGTAGGGAAGGAATGACACAGTATTTCGTCAGCTCCTTGAAGGTGTTGAGGTGGTCCGAGGGTCCTTAAATCCGTCAAATGGCTCAAGCTGAGGCAAGCGAAATTTCGGCGGCACAGGGCATTCCAAGACCGCCGTGGTGAAGGATGAATTTGTTGCCCTGACCATTCTATCCAGGCTTTGGTTTGTTTTCCCTTTAATGGCGTTCCTCAGCTTGTCCATCTCCTTTCTCATCTCCTGGAGAAGATTTGAGTTTTGTTCATCTGTAGTAGTCGGTCCTCGACAGTTGCTCCTTCTATGACTATCTCCCTCATCCTCTTAATTGGCTCTAGACCGGTTCTCCTTCTGTTGAAGCCGTAGCCTCATTTCATGATTCTGTCTAGTGAGATCTTTGAAGCTAGTCGCAAGAGCCTGGACTTGCAGAGCTAATGCTGCAGAATCCTGGTTGGACTCCATCTGAATATAGAAGTTAATTGGAAACTACGCTTTCAAACCTAGGTACGAAAATGTTGTTTCCCACAGATGGCGCCAAACTAATGAAGTGCAAATCGTCAATTTTTGTAAGTGCGTCTAGATGGAGCCGAGTCCTCGTCTGTGTCTTTGCAAATATGGTAAGATGACTCCCTCAAGGTGGTCACCGGTGTGGTACTTGCCACAACATCTCTGATGCCAAAGTCAGTATAAGGAAGCCTTTAGAGAATAACACAGAATATCATAATAACTATGAGTGCTTTTTAGTGTGTCTATGTACCTTGTGTTGGTATTGTGAGGGCATTATATATGTTTCCATAGCTCCTAGCCGTTGTGGCTATTATTGTGGTTTTAATGCCTCTCTTGGTAACGCTTCATGCTCAGTAATGTGGACTTTGATGGGTTTTCAATGGTCTATACAGCTGGTTTTGTAACCGTCCGAAGCATCATTGACTGCATCGAATAGCTTCCCTACCTTCGTCAGTGACGTGGATATATTGACGGAGATATTTGGTTTTCTTGTCTATGAGAGAGAGATCATCGGTCCTATCAAGTACTTTTAGTAAATTAAAAATGTTATGTCATTATTCCGTTAACCACATAGAAAATATCAATAACGACAGTTAACAGAAAGACTAATATCACTCATTTTTAAAATTTGAGGGACTAATAGTGCTCACTTGAAACTTTAGAGACCAATTGCACTCACAGGATAAACTTCAGGGACCAATAGTGTGGTTTCGCCTTGTATTTACTTAAAATTTTTAAAATCAACATAACATATGCTTATATGTACTTTAAATGTACTCATCTATCTATATATATATATATGTTGAAGCGTAATATTTATTGTAACTACGCTTTTGTTGAACTACGTCAGTGGCCACATCATTCACTTATTTTCAACCACTTATTTTCTCTTTTTAAAATTTTATTCTCTCTATACTAAAAAAAAACACCCTTCTTCTTCCTATTAGTTCACATTTACTGTTACACTTCCTTCAATATTTCCTCTCTCTCTCTCTCTTTGCCTCTTTATCTCCCCACTACTCTCAACTTTACTGTTACACTTTTTTCTTCATTTTCTCTTTTATATATTTTGACTCTTCTTTTTTCCATTTTATTTTGTATAAATTCAATATTATTTTTCCCATTTAATCCATATTTTTCCCACAAAAAAATTATGAGTACTCTCTCTCTCTCTCTCTCTCTCTCTCTTTTAGGGGATTTTTGTTCTTTCTTATAACTCTGACTAAGGTTGAAGGGTTTTTTTTTTTTTTTTTTTTTTTTTTTTTTTAATATTAAATATGTGTTTTGGTATTTTGTTTTCTAAAATTTCTCATCACAAAGTCTTCTTGCTCCCTTTTATTGCTTTGGTTGAATTTTGGTTTGGGTTAATACTTAGTATTTTTTTGGAAATAAGAACTTGAGTTTATATCAAAACACAATTTACATGAGTATGAATTTGAATATACTACCAATTTTTTGAGTAATAAATTATTATATAGTCTATCTTTTATTCCTTTAGTTTCAGTTTAATTTTGGTTAAGATAACATTGTAAATTTTTATGAGTTTTTATTATTATGATAATCTCTTTATTCCTTAAGAGATGAGAAATTTGAATGATAAATTTAAAACTTATTCAATTTAGTTGTATATTAGGTAAATATAACATACTACAATACATAAGTTAAAAGAATATGGTTCACCTTAAAAAATTATTAATCAAAACATGCAAAAATAATAATATTAAAAAGTATTAATCAAACATACAAAAAAGAATAATATATATATATATATATATATATATATATGTGTGGGTCCGAGAGTTCTGCAGTCCGGCCCAAACTCTATCTGGGCCCAGGGCCCGTGCCGAGGAGGTACCTTGCCGAAGACGAATGATCAGTGGCCGAGGTAGCAAGGGGAACGGCTGAGAACTTACCCTGTCCTCAGCATTCCATAGCTTCAACAGGAAGACCAACACCCTGGTGTAGGCAATCCCCGAACAGCCCCCTCAAGGGGATGTGAACGGAATGGGGCCCAAAGGGAAGCAGGGTGTGAACTCAGACCAAGGAAAGTGCGTCCCACCCCCTTCAGTAAATGCACCTGCCAATACCCAGAGCTGGTTAATGAGAAAAGACGTTTGGGCGGTGCAAACGTCGATCCATGCAACTAATAGAAAGTTAGACGGGACGGTTGATGGGATGGATACAGAAGTAAGCTCCTGCCTGACCTACAAGTGGAGGGTCAGGATCAACCAAAACGGACTATATAATAAAAAGGAAGGTGTACCAATAGAGGGGTTGGGAAAAATGGCCAAAAACCAGAGCCTCCCAGCCCACCTCCAGGAGAAAGACTCCAGGGGTGTAGGAAAACTTAAACTGGTACAAACACCGCGAAAAACCCACCGCCTATCGATCAAGGCCTAGCCTTCCAAACCCACGCTCTACAAATGATGTTGTTAGGGGCCTTTTCACGTGCGAACCCGACACTGTTACGGTCCGCCACGAATCGCGTCCTTACAATTGGCGCCGTCTGTGGGGAAGGCTTGTGTGTTGGTATAGGGAGTGGGTCGATAGAGTTTCTTCGTTATATCTAACCGTTGGTTATAGAGTTCTAGTACAAAGTTCTGTTACGGACTACGTTTCTTGATTAGGGGCTTGGTTGAGGAGCTAACTCCCTTAAAGCCAAGGTCCCCCGTAAAGAGCAAACTAGGCACTTGGTAACGTTAACCGTATGGATAAACTCTAGGGGCTTGGCTGAGGAGCTAACTCCCCTAAATCCAAGATCCCACACAAAGAGAAAACTAGGTTTTGGACAGAACCAAGGCATTGCATGGTCCACCGGACTCAAGCCTCTGGGGAAACCAACTACCTGGATGTGGAAAACTAGGTTTTGGACAGAACCAAGGCATTGCATGGTCCACCGGACTTAAGCCTCTGGGGAAACCAACTACCTGGATGTGGAAAACTAGGTTTTGGACAGAACCAAGGCATTGCACGGTCCTCGGACTCAAGCCTCTGGGGAAACCAACTACCTGGATGTGGAAAACTAGGTTTTGGACAGAACCAAGGCATTGCATGGTCCACCGGACTTAAGCCTCTGGGGAAACCAACTACCTGGATGTGGAAAACTAGGTTTTGGACAGAACCAAGGCATTGCACGGTCCTCGGACTCAAGCCTCTGGGGAAACCAACTACCTGGATGTGGAAAACTAGGTTTTGGACAGAACCAAGGCATTGCATGGTCCACCGGACTTAAGCCTCTGGGGAAACCAACTACCTGGATGTGGAAAACTAGGTTTTGGACAGAACCAAGGCATTGCACGGTCCTCGGACTCAAGCCTACGGGGAAACCAACTACTTGGATGTGGAAAACTAGGTTTTGGACAGAACCAAGGCATTGCATGGTCCTCGGACTCAAGCCTATGGGGAAACCAACTACTTGGATGAGGAAAACCAGGCACTAAGCGAGTTTTAGCTATTATGCGTGACGTTGAAAATGGTGCTTATATCTTCGTAAGACGAAGGTTAGGAATAAATCTAAGGCCTTTGTGGGCGCAAGTAAATTAGGGTTCGGGGAACATGATGATGAATGTATTACATGCATAGCTATTTGTACATGTTAAAATAAATCAGCGCAGAGTTCATAAGCAAATAGTGCGCATCAACGAGGGCGGTTAACGATGCAATCAGAAGGAAAAAGGAAAAGCAAGATTTCATATATACATGTTCAAATGCTTGTAAACCATCAATAAATTAGGAAGTTTGTGAAAGGAAAAGAAACAAGTTAATCGTTCAAATAGAAACGAATACAAAAAGCCCAACGAAGGCTTCTACTTTTTTGCTTCTTTGTCGGTGACATTTTGGGAGATGGGAGCAGATTCAGTTTCGGTGCCTGGAAGGATGGTCCCTTCTGGGGAAGGCTGAACAGGACCAGCACTGGTACTCTAGGGAACCACAGCAAGGGAAGTGGCCTGTGGCGGCTCTGCAAGTATGGTGGGTTCCTCTGTATTAGGCACCTGAATGCCAACCACGGGCTCGGCAACCTCTTTAGGTGCCTCAGAATCCATGTGCTGGGATATCACTGTCACATCCTGAAGTTCTCCTTCTTTGGGCGCCTTGCTAGAAGAACCGCTGGCCTGCAAGTCTTCCAACGGGGTGATCTCTTCCTCGGGTTGATCACGAGTAGCCGCGGGGCTGGTCGAAGTGGCCTCGCGGATGGCTGCCGGGTAGAATATGCTCTCCGCCTTCCACAAATTAGATGAGGCATCCACCCCAGCTCGCTTCAATGCTTCCTCCCAAACCTGGGAGCAATAAAACCTACACACACCAGGGATCTGCGCCTTAAGGGTGGCCTGGGTCTCGGCTACTCCCATGTTGTAACCATTGTCCTCGACCGTATTCTTGGCAGCTTCTGCCTCATTCCTGGCAAACTCGGCCTCCTGCTTTGCCCTTACGGCTTCATCACGGGCATATTCTGCCACTCCTTTCTCATGCAGAGCCGTGGTCAGCTGCTTATTTAAATCCTCGATCAGAGTTCTGGCTATTTGCAGCTGATCCTCGGCTTCAATTGCGCGCTTGGTTTGGTCCTTGGCCTGTTTTTGGGCACTAGCAAGGCCCGCCGAGACGTTATCCCTCTCGCGAGTGGTCATTGTTAAGTCATCCTTGACTTTGGCAAGTTCCTTTTCAGAAGCTTCGAGAGTCTTTGAGGCCGTTATGCGCCTCTCGCGTTCGTTCTCGGCCACCTTACTCCTGTCATGCACTTCTTCCTCCATCCTATAGGTTGCCTGGAGAGCCTGTCAAGAAAGATGAACGTGTAGTGAGTGACAAACTGGTGACGAGAATTAGTAAAGTGTTAGGTTTCAAGAAATCTTACCATGCCCAAGTATCTCTTAGTACTGAGAAAAACCTCCTGCATCCTCATTCTCTTCAGCTCTTCCATGTCATTAGGGAGTAGCATGGTTCTCCCTAATGCATCTGCCACGTATCCACCCTCGCCGTCTCCAAGGTCCCTCAGAGAGGCAGTTTCCAGTAATGGACCCCCGTGAAGCATTGGGGCAGGAAGCCAGGCGCTCGGAAGGGATTGGGAATCAATTCCTTTTCCTTTTCCTTGAGAGGTTTGAACTGCGGGTCCTTTGCCTCTGCCTTGGGGTCCGGTCTTCGGTTGTTTTGTGGGCGGAGTCTCATCCTTCTCCTTAGGAGGTTGGGATTTTCCCTCGTCCACGATGTCCTTGCCCTTGGGGCTCCTCTTTCTCTTGGAATCAGCACCTTCGGGTCGAGGAGACCGAGCTGGTTAGGAGGAGGTGGGAGGTTCATAGCGGGTGGATTGTGGTTGGGACTTGGTGGAGGATGACCTGATTTGGATTGTAAGGGGCCGAGCTGATGGAGGAGGAGCATTGGGTTGTAGTGCCTCCTGGGTATCCTTCCCTGGTTGGTCCTCGAGGAGTTGGAGAATGGGGGTTAAAGGTATTCTTTTGACTCCCATCTCGGCTTGAGAAGAGGTGCCTATTAATGATAATTCCGCCTCGGACAAGGCTGGGTCACCTAGGTCACCAGGAGGGTCCTCGGATTGGTAGACTAAGTCAAATACCCCGAACCCTTCCTCCGGCTGATCTGGCTCACCTTCGTCCTCTGCTGCTTGATGAGACGAAGAGGGGCCCGCCAAGGGGATGTTCTTGGGGACAGCTGGCTCCTGCGAGATCAAAAATCCCTTCTTTACCACGGTAATTTTTGGAAGCCAAGAACGGCGGGCACTGATCACGTGCTTCGCGTCCCCGAACGACTTCTGAACCGGAGGGTACCCTAGTATTTTGTAAGCTGCACGAACTTGGTCATCACTGTCATTCACAAAAACTGCCGCTTGTAAAACGGTTTCCAAGTCTACCCGATTGACTAAATGAAAATGCCGTTTATAGGCACGTTCATCTACAAAAGCAACAAACATATATGCGTAATTAGTTATCGAAGGAAGTTAGGTTAGAGTGGTTTAAAGGGTTATCCCTCTTCCATTCCTAATACCCCACCTGGTTCTCCTTCTACTACGGGGCATGGATCGCCATCATGCCACTCCCCAGAGACAATAAGAAAATCCTTGTTCAGTCCCTTGTTGGAATCAGGGAGGCACTGGATCAACCGAACCCTATCATCCCTCGACCTCATGTAGTAGGTTTTTCCTTTCAATTTCTGGAGGTTATAGCACCAGTTTACATCATGGTGGGTCAGTCTTAAACCCATCTTCTCGTTTAAAGCGTCCACGCAACCCAAAATCCTAAGAACGTTGCCGGCGCACTAGGTAGGGGCTAAACGGAAATGCCTGAGGTAACCCCTCGTCACTGGTCCCATAGGGATTCTCATACCTCCCTCTACAAAGGCGAGGACGGGAATTACAACCGCGCCCGTTCCCCTCTTAATGTGCCATTCCCCCATCTTACAGTGCTCCAGACTTACGTTGGGGGGAATCCTATAATCAACGATGAACTTATTCATCGCCTCTTCAGTATCGACCAACTTCCTCAATCTCAATTTAGTCGCCTTTGTCATTTGCTAAAACAAACCTAACCCGAGACGGAAAAGAAAGGGAGCCAAAGAGAAATAAACTCAGAAAAGAAAAAACGCGAGTTAATGGAGGTAGGGAACTTACATAAAAGGAGAATTACGCTTCGAATGGGCTATATGTGCTTGAGATAGACTTGAATTTAGGCGGAAGTTCGGATGAACCCTGGATACACGCACTAAAACTCTTAAGTACAGAACTGGAGAGACGGATCCATCTCCAAAAAATCTTTTATACTTTCTAGGGTAAACTGCACGCCCTTTTTCCCGCCCAAAGAGGCCAGGAGATCACCACCGTTCGATTTCCATCACACCGTTGAACGTGGGAAGCACCAAGCCGCCCGTATTTAATGAGGCCACGTTTCGCCTTCCAACGGCTCTAGGAACGTGCCTTGGGCAGGTGAAAAACCTCGGGAATCGCTAGATGACAAGGATTGATAGGCATTGGCAGATCCATGATGTCATCAAAACCCTCCTATCCGTCCGAGGGGACGGATAGCAGGATTTTGAGGGGCTATTGTGGGTCCGAGAGTTCTGCAGTCCGGCCCAAACTCTATCTGGGCCCAGGGCCCGTGCCGAGGAGGTACCTTGCCGAAGACGAATGATCAGTGGCCGAGGTAGCAAGGGGAACGGCTGAGAACTTACCCTGTCCTCGGCATTCCATAGCTTCAACAGGAAGACCAACACCCTGGTGTAGGCAATCCCCGAACAGCCCCCTCAAGGGGATGTGAACGGAATGGGGCCCAAAGGGAAGCAGGGTGTGAACTCGGACCAAGGAAAGTGCGTCCCACCCCCTTCAGTAAATGCACCTGCCAATACCCAGAGCTGGTTAATGAGAAAAGACGTTTGGGCGGTGCAAACATCGATCCATGCAACTAATAGAAAGTTAGACGGGACGATTGATGGGATGGATACAGAAGTAAGCTCCTGCCTGACCTACAAGTGGAGGGTCAGGATCAACCAAGACGGACTATATAATAAAAAGGAAGGTGTACCAATAGGGGGTTGGGAAAAATGGCCAAAAACCAGAGCCTCCCAGCCCACCTCTAGGAGAAAGACTCCAGGGGTGTAGGAAAACTTAAACTGGTACGAACACCGCGAAAAACCCACCGCCTATCGATCAAGGCCTAGCCTTCCAAACCCACGCTCTACAAATGATGTTGTTAGGGGCCTTTTCACGTGCGAACCCGACACTGTTACGGTTCGCCACGAATCGCGTCCTTACAATATATATATATATATATATATATATATAAAACCGAAGCTTTTAAAGCTCCCACAATTTTCCATGTCAGCATTTATTTATTTATTTTTTCTATTTTTTAAATTTCGTTTTTAAAATTTTCTTTTTCTATTTTTTAAATTTCGCTTTTTATTTTATTTTATTTTATTTTATTTTAATTTTTATCTTTTTCAGTCTTTTATGCGACTCACTCATTCACTCTCTCTAACCTATATGCATTCTTAAAACCCGAAACCCTAACTTTTAAGCTCTCTCTCTCTCTCCGCTTTGTCTTAGGTTTTGCCGTTTCCCCTTTCTCTCTTTATTCCTCAAACCTCTCCCTTACAAGCCATCTCCATTCGCTCATTCGCTCAGTTTAAAGCTTTATCTCAGCTTGCTTTGCTCGCTCTTTGCTGATTTCGGTGTATTTTCAGGTAATCTATATGATTTCACATTGGATCTGAAATTTTTTGCATTTTTTCTTTAAAAAATATACAGATTGCATCAGATGATTGAATTAGAACTTTGTTTCAGAAAATTAGGGTTCGTTTTCTTCTTCTTCTTCTTATATTTCTTATTTTTTGAGATTTTCGATCAAAATCGCATAAAGTTGATTTTTTTTTCTTTATCAAACCTAGGGTTCGATTTGATTAATTAGCAATCGATTAATACTGAGTACTTCAACTTTGTGTGTGTGTGTGTGTTCGGATCTGTAAAACTATTTGTTGATTTGAGTAAAATCTCTATGGATTTTCAAGGGACTAGAAATTTAACTAGGGTTTTGTAAATTTTGTTCCATTACTGAACTGCTTGATTCTGATTTGATTCTGTGGCTATCAATACATGAGGTGAAATTAGCCTAATAGGCAGTATGCTTAGCTACAGGTTATTTGATTAGCATGAGCTTTAGGAGATGATGACTAAAAGAAATTGACCATTAACCCAGATTTTTGGGTGCAAATTGGTTACATATGCATAGCAAAAACAAAACTAACGAATGTGTGCTAAAAAGGTGACCGTCATAGTAAAACAAGCATATATGGGATCTATAAGATAAACCTCTAATGTTCTCTGTTGATTGTGGTACTTAGGACACCAGTTGCCTCGGTTGTTGCAACTCTGAGTTCAGAGATCTGTTTTGCCGATTAAGTCCATGAACTTCTTGCTTGAGATTTCTAATTTCCTGATTAAGTCTATCCTTATGGAAGTACAATATCCAATTTTTCTATGTATAATTTTATGATTTTTGAATTTAATGTAAGAAACAATCACTTCCAAGTGATTCTGAATTGCAAAAGATCAAAATGATTTGTTTCTATAATATTCCTTAAGAATGTTTATTTTTTTGGCAACGTAAAACCCAAAAATATGGGGCCTTGCATGTCCATGAGAAAGGTTTTTAGAAGTAGTAGTTATGAAATCAATGATTCCATCAGAAGTTCATCCTCTTGGGGTAAGTTTATGTGTCTAAGCCTTTTAAAGTGGTACTATATTGTTCTATCCCGTACACATCCATGACTTAGATTTGCTACCAAAAGAAAAAAAAAAGCTTTAAGTGGATAAGCATAGGATGAGTGAAGATAAAATTTCTTTGTTAATGTTTAAGACAATAACATGAAGAAGTCTATTTAGTATTTTTGCACACTGTTTGTGTAACTTCTTTTCTTTTTTCCAGTACAGTTTTCTTTTTTATTATATTAATTGGTTTCTCAATTCTAAGAAACTCTTTTTTTCCCTTTGGTTTCTCAACTCCACTGAAAGTGTTCAAAGAAATGCTTGAATAGAACTGTTCATCACCATATTTGATTGGATTGGTGTTGATTGCTTGCTTTCTAATTTTTTGGGTTGCATATACTTTAAATTTGTAGAATTTTAGTGTTTTGACTATTTTCAGTTCAACTAAACTAAGGAGGTTGTAATCAGATTATAACATATAATTTAGCAAATATAAATATTCATTAGGTTAGTTGTAATTAGATATAATATATAGTTAAGCAACTACGAGATCAATTTAGTCCAGTATTAAAAGATTAAATGCAAATCATATTCATTATAATGTATAATGTTATAGTGGCAATATAAGCCATGCATTACAAGGTTTGTCACATTTTACACTTAGAAAAAGTAATGCAGCAAAATGGTTGAAATCATGACTAATCCAATCAGATTTTAAATTTATTAAGAGATTAGTAAGGACTCTACAAATGTTCACAAATTCAATGGCCCACCACTACAACCAATGGATCAAATAGATAATTAGATTGCTAGGATAATATTGATGCTACATCTTGTGCTACACTATCTATAGAGGTTTGCTTTGGTATTTCAGGTTCTGCAGCTGAATCTAGGCATGTACATTCATTTGTTTTACAAGTTTTCGAAAATAACTATTAGTATGTGTAAGTACAAGTATGGTGGAAGATATGAAGCATTCATTTTTAACAATTTTTTTTTTCTTTCTATTTCTTCTATATTATTTTTGTGAATAAAAGGCAGTAGAACAAATTAAGTTTATATACGCTACACAAATCTATTTGAGAAATTTTGGCTCTTTCTTTATATTCAATATTTGAAGTTAGGGTATGTAGATTAGTAGATATATAGTTTAGTGATCTAGGGAGGTGGATGAAAATTGTGACTAAGATACTTGGAAGATTCTTCTAAACATTGTGCTTTCAACCGGGGTGAGTAATTGGTTGCCATACATAGAGCTAAACTTGGAAATTGGTGTTGAAATATGTTTGAAGAACTTCATCTTTGAGATTTATTTAAGTTTTTATGTCGCTGCTCTTTCAGATAATGATTTAAAGTAGTTGATTCTTCAAGTGGTCTTTATTTGAAACTGATGTAAATTACTTATAGTTTTTGATAACGTTTTAGAGAAAAAGAATGATTGAACTTTTACTTTTAGTTTTAATATAGAGCTATATTCCATTTGCAATGAGATGATGACTCAAATTCCATTGATGACTTACATTAGTCCCCTCTCTATACCTGTCATCAATAAGTTATTTATGGAATTTTTTCCATATTATCATTTGACCCTTTTCAAGTTTTATACAGGTAATTTCCATTATTAGCAAGTATGCAGCCATGAAATGCAACAATGACTTTTGTTCATGAGCTACAATGCCCCTTGGGTTGATTACTTGATGGACAAAGTAGTCTCTTAATAGTTCTTTTAGCCTTTTCTTTTACTATGAGGTTGATTAATTATCTTTTTATTTAACTATCCTGTGCATCACACGGGTTAACGACTAGTATGATATATTTGTAAAGATAAAAAGAATATTTATAGAAGTATTTAAAAAAGAAAAGAAAATACTTGAAGTAATTGTTACTTTTTATATATTACATCCCATTACATAATATTTTTATATTCCCACGCATTGCGTAAGTTTGCGGCTAGTAGTTATCAAAATTGAACCAAAGATTATCCCAATTGAAGGATAGGTTAAATAGTTCATTGGTTTAACTAGTGGTTCACTGATTGAATTGTACAACAATTAATATATTTTATAATTATAAAAAATATCTAAAATAAAATAAAAATATGAAAGTAATGTAAATTATAACCAAAAAAATTTAAAAATAATATCGTATGAAATAAAATTTAGAAGTATAAAAAACTAAACACATTATTTGGGTAAATTATCTGATATCCAAATCATATAGAGACAAGCGCATCATCTGTCCTAATTTATATAGAGACAAGCGCATCATCTGTCCTAATTTATATAAAAAAATTTACAATTTTTGAGAAACCCAATAACTAAAAATCATATTATAATTTATAAATAATAAAAAAAATTAAAAAATCTTTGAGCTATGAATGTTATAGGCAGATCTCCTAATATTATATTAGTACGGCCTTTTGCAATAGTACTTGAATGAGTTGAATTAAGATAAAGTGCAATACCTTACTTGGTGTAATGCCTATAAATGGTTGAGATTGAAAATTGATAAAAAAAAATTTTCAATCTCAACCATTGATTAAAAAATTTTTAGAAAATGTTTTCTTTTTGAGAAAAAAGTTAAGAGAAGTAAAAATGTGAAAGTAAAAAAGTGAAAAGGTTGTGAGAGAAAAGGCATCAGGTGGGTATTACACTTGATCTCAATCTTAGTAAGTGTGACTTGAGAAGTTAGAAGTTGTCTACTTTAGGATTCAGTTATCTGCGGGTTAATTGTATAAACCAATATTTGTCTTCAAACCAACCCGGACTGTGTCACGCAACACAGAATTTCCGATGGAACGGTACGCAACTACATATTATGTATTTATAACATTGAATTTACCTCAATTTATATAGGTTTTGGTTAACGGACAACCTCAAAACATTTTTTAATAGAGTATTGTAGGACATTTTTTATACCATTTTTATTAGAAAATATAAAATGCTTTAAAAAATCAATTTTTTCATAATATTTTTTAGATTTTTTTTCTTAAATTAATACTTTTAGGGCATTTGTTAATTTTAACCTTTACGTATCAGTTGATGTTATATTTTAATTTGAGTAAGGAAACGCTAAAACCATAAATTATTTTACAAACTTTTGAGTAATGTTACGGCTAAACACTCAAAATGATTTTATAACATCTTTTACAAACAGTTGATTCGGCTAATTCTTACTAGTTGTCTCATCTAGGCCCATCATTAAAATAACTTATTTACTTACCAATAATCATTCACCATATTAGCCCTTTGTAAAAAAAAATTGTAAAATAGTGGGTAACTCTACCATTTTTTTTTTAGAATTCTCGTCTCACAATGTCGTGTACCTGTTGAATCTGTGTTCATACTTCATGCAGGGAAATTATTAAGTACTATCGGATCGGGATGGAAAATTTTCCCCACCTAGCCTTGATCCGCCCCTCCTTGCTTTACCCCATGCGGGTTTTCCCCACCCCACATAGATGGTGGGGCGGGGATGGGGTAAGATTTTAGCCCCCGTCATAGAGGCAAGGAAATGATGAGTTTAGACATTTTAGCCCCTAAATCCATACTATTTAAACAATCAAATCAATAATAGCTTATTTAAATACATGCATATTAATATTTTTGTTTTTGTTGTGATATTGTCTTGTTAAACACTTGAATAATATTATTCAGTTCTTGCTAAAAATTAGTTTGATTTGGTGTGATAAATTTAGTTGTAATTCTAAATATATTTATATTAATGAAACAAGTTTTATTAAAAAAATGTAATAATTATGGGGCAAATTAACATAAAGTAGAATTTTACAGGGCGGAGTAGGGCCTGCGAGGCCCAAGGGGCAGGGATGGAGCAATGAAGTTTCCTCCATCATACAAGGTGGGGCAGGGATAGGGCAAGACAAAACCATGCTAGGTGGGGGTGAAGACACCATCGTTTGACCCTGGCCCTCCTCCCCATTGCCGTCCCTACTATCGAAGCATGGTGACATAGTACTGCTCATTCCTTTCACATATATAGTAAACTTTGTCATAAATTTAATTAGTGAAATTTACCATAAACAGGAACAGAGCTAGAACTTTGAGTTGGGGGATGGCTTTAATGTTGGCCATGTGCGGTAATTTCAACATCTGACTTTGCTACTACTAACCGCTAAGGGTTTTTTTTTTTTTTTTTTTTTGGGTAAGAAAAAAATTATTTTTGCTTAGAATTTTAAAAGGGCAGGGTTCATATTTTGGATAAATTTGGTTGATTGGGCTTTTTTTTTTTTTTTTTAGTTTTACTATTGGTACTTTTTATTGTTGAGCTAATATTTTTTAACTTGTATATTTTGTTTTAAATTTTAGATCTATAAATTTTTTTATGATCACTAAAATGAGGAAAATGCTAGAGTTACAAAACGTTTTTTTTTATTATAAATTTTTGATGTTATAAGTGGTTATTGGTAAATTAAAAAATTGATATAAGTGGTGGATCCATATTTGAACCAATAAGAATTTACTAACAAAATAATTTGTAAAAATGTTGTAGAAAAGTTTGTGAGTATAGCATTACTATTAAAAAATCGGTAACATTATTTATGGGAAGCAAAATGTAAATTTATAAATTAAATTAAATTTCTAAAAGTATAATAATAATAATAATAATAATAATAATAATAATATTAGTATTTTTTTAAAAAAAAAATTAGGGGCCATTGCACCCTGGTCCAACAGTGGCTCCGTCCTGACGACAAATATTAGATAAGTGACAACTATACATCATCATACTCCAGAGGTTACTACTTGAGCATTGATCTATGCTTTACCAATCGTAAATTGTACTCGAGGCATGCGAACCATATATGACACTATTGGTATTGACCACAATCATCTAATCGAAATTTGCTTTTAGCTTTTGTCTTTGGTTTCATTTCCACCATTCAAATTTTCACTACCACCACAACCACCATATACTCTTCATCTAACATACATATAAACCATTCAAATAATCAAACCTGAGATTTAGAGTGCGGGAGACAAATTTTACTGTGCAGAGACAAATTTTACTGTTCATACACTGTTTGAACACTGTTCATGGGACCCACAATCACTTTATTCAGAAAAAAATATTAAAAATGGGTCCCACGGTACTATTTACACATTTAAAAATTATTTTGCTACAGTGTTTTTCAGTTTTCAGTTTCAGTTTCCAGTTTTCAGCTGTATCCAAACGGACCCTAGTTGTTATTTCTACTTGCCAGTTCTAGATACGTACGGTTGGTGTCAAAAACTGGTTGGTGCTGAGACATTTCCACCACTAATTTGTGATACGCACTTGTGGTTTTCATTCTAACATATGGGTTGTTTCCTTTTTTTAGTGCTAACATTATGAGATGTAATAATGAGTAGAAAGAAGAAATCCAAATTAGGTATAAAATATTATTTTCCATCATTTTTTTTAGGATGAAGGTGGGAATCTAATAAAATTAGGTATTAAAAATTGTAATTGTGATATGGGTATAAAATATTATTTTCCATCTTTTTATAGGATGAAGGTTGGAAGCTAATAAAATTAGGTATTAACAACAGTAATTGTTATCTTATGCTTGTTGATGTATATTTTGTGCACGTAAGGTTCATAGTCTCACGCACAATAATATTTTATAAGCAGTGCCTAAAAGGCCCTACTAGCAAGGTAGTTTCTAGGCCTCACACCCGGGGGTGTGTGGATCCCTCTTGTGCCCTACTTTCTGCTGATTGGTAACGGTTCATAGGGTCTTTACCAAATGTTATTTGCATTGGCAGTTGGCACAGATTTATATGGCTGGCTATGAAAGTGTAATTGAATTATAAGTCAGTTTTTTTTTTTTTTTAGCTTTTATATATAGCTTATTTTTTTTATCACTTATTTAAAATACAAATATAGTTTAGTATATATACTTTTAGTAAAAATTTTAAATAAAAAGTTAAATAAATTTTTTTTTTTTGAGATAACAGATATAAAAATAAGTTGTTCTCAGATAAACATAAAAGTATACCATGCATGTAAGAGCAAGAAAATTAACAACTTTGGAAAAGTGAAGCCAATTGTTCGTTCTAGGAGAAAAATAATTAAAACTTGAAAATTACTTTCTGGTTTCTGCAGTCTTTCAACAAAAATCAAAAGGGGAAAGCACTTTCTAGTTTCCTACAGTCACAGCGGGCCATGTATCCTGGTTTGTTGAATTTTTTATTTTTATTTTTGGTTGTTGCGTATATATACTACTGGTCGTTAATCCGTGCTACACATGAAAACCTATCTATTTGTGAAGTAAATTAAAGTAATTTTATAAAAAATTTAAAAAACTATACCATCACAGGATTTGCTCTTGTATGACTTCAATTTGTGTTACAATTTGATGAATAAGCCATTACTTAAACATGCAATAGTTTACAAAAAATTTGTCAAATAATTTAAGATACTGCAAAAAAAAATTCAAAAATTCAGATATTAAAATTTTTGAAAGACCAAAAAAATTAAAGAATCAGATGATTCACTGCTTAGAAATTATTAAAAAAAAATAAAATATATATGACTAAACAATAAAGAAATATAAGAGAAAGATGAGTTACATTCAAAAGAATAATTTCAATTATTGCAAGCTTTTTTATCTTGTAAAAAATGGCTAAAGAGAGTTTGGTGGTTCATATACAAAAATTAGTTTTTAAAAAATACATGAAAAATCATAAAATAATTTTTTTTTTAACATACTAGAGGAGAAGAAAATAACATAAGAACAGCTCATACCTCTACTCAGCTTTAAAAATATATATATATATATATATATTGAGGTTTACCATACTTTTATAGTGTTCATGATTAACCTCGCAAATTTGGAGATAAGTAATCAATGTTTAAGTTTGAGTTTAAGTTAGACTTGTTAGAGAAATAAAATTTTACGATTAAACAAAAATGATTTTGTTTTAAAAAAATGATAATGATGAGTTTGAGTTTAAGTTGGACTTGTTAAAGAGATAGATCGTGTTTCACTCATTGTTAAGTTTGGACTAAACAAAAATAATTTTATTTAAATATTGTACTGACGTGGAAAATTGTGAGAGGTTCAAAGGCTTGAATTATATATATATATATATATAGAGAGAGAGAGAGAGAGAGAGAGAGAAAGAGAGAGAGAGAGAGAGATTAATATTACTGTACACTATTATGCTAAACTTGAGAAATCGCTTCAAACTCCAAAGACTTGGTGAAAACGATTGGATGCTGACACCAAAAATACATCACTTCTCCTTAAGAGCACCTCACAATTATACGCGGCCTGGTACAAATAAACAAGGGCGTAGCCAGGATTTTCCACTTGGGGGGGCCGAATTATATATTTATATGCTAGTCATAACTCATAATTAATACAATAACTATATTCTATATAAAATAGTCAAATTTAACATTTTATGATATTCTAAAACTCAAATAAAATTTAAAAAAAAAATTGTTCAATTTGCTATAAACATATAAAAGAATCTTTTTTTTTTTTAAAGCCTTAGCATCTCCTATTAGAATTGTGCTTGATGATGACCATTCATAAAATAATTTCCATTCGTTATCATTTTCATAGTGAAATTCTTAACAATTTTTCCCTATTTCAAATTGGGAGGGGTTTAAGACTTAAGAATGTTTCTTCTCTCTAGCGCAACCTAAATTCTGTTGTAGAAACATATCAATGTTGGTACAACTTATAAGGCACCTTGATTCAAAAGGGGAAAAAAAATCAACTAAAAATATATAAAAATGTGATGATGATAATGAGAGAAAAACATATGAGGAAAAAAAATTGGAAATATGAGAAAAGGATCAAATTTTGTGAAAAAATGATGATGATGATGGGACCAGAATAAATGAATTTGAAGGCTAAGAATGAAAAGAAAAACACACCAATTCGAGCAACACGCATTGCATTTAAAAATTGAAAACAATAGGAACAACGTCCTTTTTCTATTCTTAGAAAAAATAAAAAGAAAGACACCTAAAGATTAGGGATTTATAAGATTTTGGTAAAAGTCTAGGGATTTATAAGATTTTGGTAAAAGCGTGTGTATTGTTTGAGTGTAGTCTACTTGAGAAACTAACTAAATATTGGAATTGTAAATGACTAAATGCAATCATTATCATATTTTAAAGGGAAATAACATAAAAACTAACAATGAACAGATCTCTATGACATTTTTTTTAAAGAAAAGTCATTATCCAAAATCAGAGTAAAGAGAAACTAAGCAAAACAACAGTAAAAAAAAATAAAAAATAAAAAAAGAAGAAGCATGAACTATGAAGATGATGAATACTCATAGCTAATTGGAACTCTAAAACCAGAGACTATCTTCTATTCAATAGTTTAACTCCGCTCCAGGTTCTTGGCATATTGTGCAAGTAGGTGGGCCACTTGGTTACTTTCTCTTTTATTACAATTTAAATTAAGTTAAGAGTAATCTAGATTCATGTATTAGGTGGCCTATCTAACTATGCTAGACCAATTTTCTTCTATTGATAGCAAGAAGGTTCTGTGAAATTTTTTGGAGGGGCCAATCATTATAATTTGTAGGGGCCCAATTTATTTTTATACAGCACTATAAGAGGATTTCAAAAGTTTCGGGGGGGGGGGGGGGGACATGGCCCCCCAATACTATATTTACCTCTGCCCCTACAAATAAATATGACAATCCTAGTATTCTACATATGACACTACCTTTTCACATATTTTAGAATAGGTAGTGCTATCAAATTATCAATACAACTTTTACAATGAGTTTCAGAGTGGTTGAAGTGATTGACTTTGAGGAAGAATTAAGAATTATTATATGGAAAAAGTTCAGCTACAAAATTGGTTGTAATCTAAGATTACAATTTTACTAAATAAAATAAATATTACTACATATTTGAAAATCTAACCGTTGAATTGCATGTTTTTATGCTCTTAATATTCATGTCAAATTTTGTATCGATCGAATATTATTTACTATATAATCTATAAGTTTATATTTCATGCATAATTTTAAACTACAAAAACTTGCAATTTGAACAATTTATTGATGACATAGCTGGTGATATTTAATCTTTTAGAAATTTTGCAAGTATGAAGAATATAAGAAGAAGATGTCATCCAATAATGGATTTGTCACAATTCACTTCCAATAAAAAAATATTGAGTAAGATTATAGTTTAAAGTTACAACTAATAGCAAAACTTTGTCCTTATTATAGGGCTCCATTCAATTTCACATTTATTTTTACAATTATCTTACGTAGCAAATTGTAAATTGGTTATCTTCTAAGACTTCACATGAATCTATCTATTTTTTTTCCACTCATAGTCAGTTACATCGAAAGTTGTGAAAATTAATATAAAATTTGTTGTGGTCCTAGATTTTTTTTTCCAATTCTAGTACTACATAAAAACTTACAACTTTTACTACAACTATCTTACATAGAAAATTGTGATCGACTTTCTATCACTTTCACATGAGCCTACCACTTTTTTCACTACTACTCACAATCTACCACAGGGACAGAACCAGAATTTGAACTTAGGGGAGGGCCAAAGCATGAACCCAAAAAATTTCAAGTGACATGGTTTTTTTTTTAAAAAAAAAAAAAAAAAAATCATGGTAGGCAAAACAATTGCACTTTATTACCATAAATATTTAAGTCAAGAAGGAAATAATATGAACAAAAAAAGTTGAAAGTTACTGTAAGGACACGATTTAGTGACGAACCTAAACAGTATTGGGTTCGTACGTAAAAGGCCCAGACAATATGATTTGTAGAGCGTGGGTATAAAGAACTAGGTTAACTGTGGTATCTACCTCCAAGATTTTCTCTCAAACCCGTACAAGGTTTTTTTTTTAGTTGGTATAATGAACGTTTTTCTTAAGTCACTAGTGCAACTCTCTCTCCCTCCTCTTACTTCCTTCTCTCCAGTTTATATCTGTTCTTTTCTTTCCTTCTTTCTCCGATCCCCTTCTTCATGTTCTTCTTTAAGTTTATATACTCCCCTTTGCGTTCCATCCTCACCGAACACGTGTAGGTTGTGTCCGGGGGATTTCTTTCTGTCCCATCTGGCACCTCCTGGAACTTCCTATGGGCAGCTGTAAGGCTGCTTCCCTACTGTTCAGGTATCACCTCCACATTAATGCGGCCAGAGAGTTGGTTGAGAGGTCATTAATGCGGAGGCAGCTGTAGTTTCAGATATTTGTTTGCCTTATCTCTTTCATCTTTAGTCGGCTACTCTACCCTTGGAGATGACCTAATTCTGAGATCTGATCACGGTAAGACCACGTCCTGCTCGTCCTCGGACGCGATCGTCCTCGGACGCGTACCGCCGAGGAGCATGATGTCCTCGGACGGGTATACGGCCTCGGATGGGCCACTGGCCCAACAATCCTCAACCACTTCTGAATCCTATGGGCCTATCAATCGAACGATCCTTACAGTTACAATATGATATTCTAACCTTTTTGAAGAAGAAGAATAAAAAAAGAATAGGACTTCAGATTTCTAGATTTTGGGTAATTGGAATTAATATGTTGATTTTATCACGTTGACCAACTCACCAATATTATGATAAACCCATACTTTTGGATGCAACTAAAAATCACACTAATGAAGTTTTCAAAACTTTGTTTGAGGATTTTAAAAAATTGGAATATTAATATTAAGAGTTGGCAATGCTACATCATCAATATTGACTTCTAAAAGAATTTTGCATTTTATCTTTTGAAAAAAATTTAAATATTGTAATTGACTTTCCCATAATTTATAAATCAATTAAAAAGTCATAAATTATTGTTCCCGTAAGGGAATTTTTTTGGTTATGAATTATTGAATTATGATATTGGTGATTTGTGAATTTTTTGTTGTGTTGTATTTAGATTATGGAGGGGCCATGGGCCCAAAGAAAGGGTTAGGTGATTAGTTTCTTTTGGACTATTTAGACTAATCCAAAAATTTGAGGGGGCCAACTATAAACTCTAAAATATGAGTCATCCAATATACTACTTAAATTTTTCAAAGAAATGGTTTTTGGGACCCCCTTAGTGGGTCCGTTCTTGATCTGCCACATGTCATGGAAATTGTTGTGAATTTTTTTTTACGTGGTCTTAAAATTTTTGTTTATTTAAATTTTAAAGGACCAAATCAAACCTACCTCATATTGAGACCCCATTGACCCCATATAGATGGAATGATGAGATTGTTCCTCTTTTATTTTTTAAGAAGGATTATATCTGAATTTTTTTTTTTTAAGATTTCGAGGGCCAAAATCAAATTCACCTTCAAGTTTCGAGGACCAAAGTAAAATTTATCACAAATTATATAGATAAATTTACTCAAATATGCTTATCAAAACAAAAAAAAAAATTATAAAATAATAATACAAGTAATCAAAATTAGATAGTTTCACTAAAAGGAGCACTTTGATTAGCATTAACCAATTAATCATCCAAGATAGATAACCTAACAAAAGATGAATATCAATTCTTATTTTTTCAAAGCAAACAGAGAATCGCCAATAACAAGGAGACCCGTAACTTATGACCTATACATGTCACAAAAGGGTCAAAAACTAAACTTGCACACAAGTAGAGCGCCATAAATGATAAAACAACATAGTAATAAATGAACTCAATCGACATTACCAATAATTTTGTAACCAAGGCTTATTTAAGAGCAGCAGCAGAAAGAGCAGCATCTTGGGTCTTCCTGAACAACTTGTGTTGAATATGCTGAGCAAAGGTGCGAGGTGGGTAGAGTGGTGGCTCAGCCTCGGACACAACCTCCGGCAGTGGCTTCAGGATGATCTTCTCCTTTGGTGGCTCACAAAAGACTGCCCATGAGATCCTAACTTTCTCCTTGTTCACCAGTCCCCTGTGAAGAATACTCTTGTACTTACCATTGCTCAAAATCTCTATCGTGTCCCCTATGTGCATGATGATAGAATTTGGAACACATTTTGCTGTGACCCACTTGCCTTGATAGAAAAGTTGCAGGCCGGGAACCATGTTGTGGAGAATGAAAGTTAGTGCACTTATGTCTGTGTGAGCTTCAACACCAAGAGCAAGTTCTGGTTGAGGGCATATGGGATAGTAGTTGATTTTCATTTGGAGAAGTAGTTCTTCCAGGCCACCAACTTCCTTCTCTAGCCTTCCTTCTTCCAATCCCAAGCCAAGGGATAGTACGGAGAATACCTTGGTCGCTAGGACTCTCAATTGCTTTGCATACTCTTTTGTTGCCTCACTGCATACAAATTAATTAAGGGTGACATTTATCCATGAGTTTTTAATATAACAAAAATTATTGGGTTCTATTTTTTTTATGTCACATAATTTGGAGTTCAAAAACAATTCGTTACAAAAGAATAAAGTCATTTTTAAATTCGTGGCCAAATAATGATATAAAGATCAAAAAATTGCTTTATATTTATTTATTTATTTATTAGTATAATTGACTACAGTTTTAATTGTTCAGTTCTTCTATGACCATAATTTTCATGCTACAATTTTGATACGGTCGATCATTAATAGTTGCTTAACTTATAGTCGATCATATCAAAATTGTGGTACAAAAATTGTGTCCATAAACTTTCTTTTAATTGTTTAACTTCTAATAATATCTAAACTCTTTCATATGATATGCACGCTCTTTTACATTATATGTAAAATATAAAAATATTAGATATGAAAGTATAGATATTGTCTGAAAGATTAGGGAAGTGAAACAGTAATTAACCAAGGATATGGTAAACAGGAAAACTATTAGACACGGTTGGTAGATCAATAGAAAAAAAAAAAAAAAAAAAAAAATCGATCTAATTGTTTTATTAAATATTGGTTTGCTTTTATTAATGTGAAATACCATGTCAGTTGTAGTACGGATATACATAAGATCGATATGTAGTATAATTAACAATTAAAGGTTGAGCTTACATGTAGTCGCTTGGTGTCCTAGGCCATATGGACATGTCACGCTTCTCCTCAGGGTAAACAAGGTGGAAGAAATAGTCCTCCCACTCAAGCTGCCCACTAGCATTGTTGGCTAGCTTGCTCCCATACCCTTGAATTTGGCCTGAAACCTGTTCATTAGCATACTTTTCCTTTTCCTCTATTGGGAGATCAAAGAAGATCTTCCCTGCCTTTTTCACACGGTCAAGCAGGTCATCGGAGATGCCATGGTTAACAAGGTGCATGACACCCCATTCCATGGCAGCTTTCTTCAACTCCTCGCGGCATTTCTCTCGAACAGCCTCATCTGGAGATTCAATGTTCTTCAAATCAATGGTTGGAACTTGAGGCCCAAGATTGTTTTTCTCTTCCTCGAAGACATTGCCGATGCTGTTTAGCTCTTCTTGGGGTCTCACATATTCCTTTGGGATTGCCTGGATGCCACTGCTAGCCAAGCTTTCAACTCTAGGAGCCACTGAAGTCACCATGATAGCAATACGTATTTTCTTTCTTTCTTTTAATTACGTAATTGCTTTCCTTTCTTATTCTCTCTCTTTTTTATTTGCTTCTCTATTGAAATGTCAACCAAAATATGCTCTAATCCAAAAATGTTTTTAGGTTTTATAGCAATAAGTTTCCACTACATGCCAACTAAACGACAACAAACGAATTAACGAAGACAGTTCTCTCAATTGTGTCCACGGGGTAGAGAGCTACCACGTAGAGCGAGATAAGAGTCACAAGTGCGGGTTGGTTGGGTGTCACGTGATGCACTTACTTCCCGGACTTACTAGTTATTATCCACAGTAAACACGAGAAGGGTGGGATTGACTGGAAGCTTGGACCACGTGCTGACCCTAACGGTCAAAAGTGAATCTCACATCAGGTTTACCCTATTTCAACGGCTCACGTAGAGTTTTGCTTCCGAAATACGCTCCCATGTAGAGTTTTGCTTCTATTTTTTTTTTTTTTTTTTTAAATAGGATTTTGTTAATAGATGACATAAAGACATTTGTTAAAAGATACTTTCAGATATTTTTTATAAGAAATGAAAAAATAATTGATTTTATTTTACAGTTTTTTATATTTTTTAGAAAAATTATATCAAAAATTTTTTGTAATGATTTATTAACAAATATCTTAAGAATACTAATTAATCGGAGTTTTATTTTTTTATTTTTTTAAAGCACTTACATCAGTGGGTATATAAAGAAAAATTAATGTGTAAAATTCACAAAATTTTGCTTAAAAATGATCCATATCAATCGGTATATAATTATGTAAATTTACAAGTTTTCTACAATAAATGTGTAAATTAAAATTGACATTATTTATATTGCATTTATGTTTTTATTATTTCTTTACATATCCCAATGATAAAGGAAGATAGTGAATGGTGGTCGTTGTTGCGTATAAAGAAATAGAAATGATTAAAAAAATCAAGAAATTTTGATATTTTAATGAAATGTAGTATAAAATAGATAATCTAATGTAGGTGTTTTGACAAGTGAGTATATATAATCGAAAAAATAGGTTCTCATGCTAAAATAAACAAAAACAATTTGCATAAGTCGATGCAAATACTCTAGCACCAAGAAAGATGAGAGGATTTGAATCCAAGTTTTACATCATGGAGCTAAACAACATCATGAATCTAGGTTTCCCTTTAAAACCATACCTCATTTTTTCCCAAAACTAAAATTCATATAAGCATTTTACCCCCTCATGTCATTTTCTCAATTAAGCCCAACAAAATTTATTTTTAAAAGACCAACTTGGCCTCTATCGTTTGTTTTGAAATAAGGGTAAATTGGCCTTTTAATACTACATTCCGTCAGACTTAACTTCAAAACATATGGTAGGTGGTTAAGTGTTACCGAGTTATAACTTTGGAGGCTCAATCTTCTATTTCAATAGTTCAAGATACAAAAGGTAAAATGAGGTATAGTTTCAAGTGGAAAAATTGTAATTTTCCCTAATTTTTAGGATAACTCACTACATGATACTTTATATATATAAATATAAATATAAAACTCACCTTAAAATTAAACTCTTAAAATCTTATCATTCATTGATAAATAAATAATTTAGATTTTATCACCGTATATATATTTAAATAAGCATATATTATAACTATTTTAACATATATTTTGAGGTGATGATGTTAGGAAATTTAAATCACTAATTTATTGATGAATAGTCAAAGATTTTTTGATGTATAAAATTTGTAAAGGATCTTAATACCTTAACCATTCTTCCTTTTAAGTTATTTAAAAATAAAATAAAGGTAATTGGGTAACTCAATGAGAAGATTTAGGACCACAATTTTTTTGTCATAACTTTGCCACAATTCTAATATGAAAAATTGTAAATGGTGGAGAAAAAATGATGACCCATAAGAAAATCGTAAACAATCAGTTATATTATATCATATCAGAATTGTAACAAAAATTTTGATACAAAATTAATTGCGATCTTAGAACCATTCCTGAAACTGAAAACTGAAACTGAAAACTGAAAAACACTGTAGCAAAATAATTTTTAAATGTGTAAATAGTACCGTGGGACCCATTTTTAATATTTTTTTTCTGAATAAAGTGATTGTGGGTCCCATGAACAGTGCTCAAACAGTATATGAACAGTAAAATTTGTCTCTGCACAGTAAAATTTGTCTCCCGTACAATGTATGAACAATACTTTTACTGTTCATTCGCTGAAAAAAAAAAAAAAAAAAATTTTCTTAAACGCAAACGTGCATTTGGGAAGCGCAAAACGCGCTTCCCAAACGCACTCTAGGTGCTCCCTTTTTTTTTTTTTTTTTTTGAGAAACAAATTGAATCGACTATTATTAATATGTAAGGTTAGCCGGCGTCGGCTAAGAGTACAGGTAAAATGTGGGATGGAACCTCCTCCATCCAAACTACTAAACTGCTAACATGTCTAGCATGTCTAGCAAGGCTATGTGCTACAGAATTCCTATTTCTTCTAACATGAGAAATTCTAAAACTGAGAAAAGATTCTGCATGCAATTTTATCTCCTCAATGAGGTTACCATAGGAGGCTAGGGACTGCTCCTCCGCTTGAATTGCTTTGTTGATGATCTCCGAATCACCCTCTAAGATTACCGTGCTAAGGTTGAGCTCCCTAGCAAACATGATGGCTCTTCTTGCAGCTGCTGCCTCCACGTCTGCCACTGTCTGAGGAAGAGGAATGTTCTCTGCTAGTGAGGCAAGAACCTCTCCCACGCTGTCACGGACCACAACTCCCAAACCTGCACTGCTTGAATCTCGAAACACTGCTCCGTCATAGTTAATCTTCAGGAATGGGCTTCGTGGGGGAGACCAGTTCATTGCTGTGTGGCGATTTGTCATCTCAGTAGCTGTCTTCGCTGGTTGCACCCGACTGTAATCTTGCAACTGCTGTCGAGCACCGGCAGCTATATGACCGAGCGGAGTTGCTGAGTTACTGCTAACTCTAATTTGGTTTCTTCGATGCCATAACATCCAAACCACCGTGGCAAACAATTCCAAGTCAAGCCCGGCCTCATGAACATGCATTATAAGTTTTTGGAAGTCATCCCAATGTCCTGTGTTCCTGAAGTTCCAACGCATATCCGATTCCCAGACTTCGTTCAAACAGGGGCACAACCACAAGGCATGAAGCACGTCCTCAGTATGTGTTTTGCAGTGATCACAGACCTCTTCCTGAAGCACTCTAGGTGCTCCCTTGTACTACACGTTCTCTCATATTTTTTTCTAGACATTAATTATTAATTAAGTCATTAACATTGCTTGATGCTAAATCTTATGCTAAAAATAAAATATTTTGACCAGAAAGACAAAACTATGAAAATTGTATAAACAATCAACATTACGAGTATTAGTAAAATATTAACTGGAAGCTACGAGAAGGGTGTTTAATAAAGTTTTGATAAGAGCATGTGATCACTCCATGTGGCATTTTACAATGAAATTTTATGCATGAAATTCAAAGAAAAGTTTTTACTATACCATTGGATGTGCTGCATATCTGTACTTTGTAATGGTATCACATCATGTGAAAGACACTGGAAGATTTTGCAACGACAATAACAGTATAGCTAACAACAATAAAGGAGCGTATCCGTGTGAAAGACAACTTTGTTCTCTTTTTTAAATAGTTACAGTATGTTGCCTTGAAATAGTTATAATTTTTTGCTAACTCTAGTTCCGAATCATTTTTCTTTTAGATTTCCAAGTATTTGTATGTATGAGGTGCCGATTAAGCTACACCTACAAAGTCCTTAGCAAAGAAGAATTTCAATTATATTACTTTAGTCATATACCTAATTCTATCTCCTAATTCCTACATGTTCTTCTCTATTTTCTCTCTATACTCTCTTTCTCTATATTTTACTAAAAGTCTAAAAGCTAGCACCTAAAATCCAACAAATTAATAATAATAAAAGAACTAGTCTAGGGTCCAGCCGAACACAAAAGCGAAAGTGGAGAAGTATATCTTCAGGAAGTTGCCAAGAACATAATTTGTAGGCCCCAAGGTGAGAGCCCACACACAGGGTAGGTTTTTCTGAAGTCTCACTCTCAATCATCATTTGACCTGTGCGCAGGTACAGGACGCACAGAATACAAACCGATCTCGTAGTAGTCTTCTTTTTTCTCTTTAAGAATTTCAGTGGTGCACCCAAAGATTGTTTTGGCAAAACTGACTGCAACATCTAATTTAAATTATTATCAAATTTGACAATTACAGTTCATAACCATGACAGAAATAGATTTGGCACATATGTGCACCATACGTACAGATGTGATAATCATGTCTCCTCGAGCATCTATAGCGGTGGAGCTAAAAATTTAACTATTTAACTTTATCAAAAGTTATTTTATCTATTTTACCAACACACATGCTAAGCAGTGAATCTATTTTATCTTTTAACACAATAAAATAATATAAACATCACAATAAAATAATATATCTATTACAATAAAATAATTCATCCTACTACAATAAAATAATATATTCACTATATACAACCATCACAGCCACACACATAACCACAATCACCACCACCACCACCACCACCACCACCACAGCCCACAACAAAGAAAGAAAAATAAAATCAACCAAGCCCACACCCACCAGACCCACCAAGCAACACCCACACCCACCACCACGAAACCCACCCGAGCCACCACCATAAACACACCAATCTACCCACAAACCCACCCACAACCTAGCCACCCACCGATGCTGATCTACCCACACAACCATAACCACCGACGTCGATCTACTTTATTCCTCACTAGGTAATATATCCACTAATGCTGACGAACCTAGCCACCCACCAACGCCGATCTACCCACACAACCACAACAACCACCACCACACCACAGCCCACAGCAGGGGGGAAAAAAAAACCAAGTAAGGGTGAAATGGGTTGGTGGTGTGGATTGGCGGTGTGGGTCTGCAGCGTGTTGATGGAGTGGGTCGGTAGCATGGGGGTGGGCTGGCAGCGGTGAAGCAAATCGGCAAAGCAGAGAATAGACGAGGGAGAGAGAAAAAAAATGAGAAGGAAAAAGGAAGAAAGAAGAGAAGCCGGAGAGAGAAAAAGAAAGAAAGAGAAAATATTTTTTAAATGAAAGAGGAGAAAGAAATTTAATAAAATATATATTTTTTTAGCTCTCAACTACAGTGCACATCCATCTTTAGATATGCACTGTAGCAATGAAGTTAAAAAAAAATAGTTATAGCTCTACTACTGGATGGTGGTTTTTTGTGTTTAAGTGGAGCTAAAATAGATATATAGCTGTTTAGCTTCACTATTGTGAGTGCTCTAAGTAAATAAAGGCTACACAGTGAAAGGGTAGTTTATAGTCTTTTTTTTTTTTTTTTTTTTTTGAGTGTCAAATAGTCATAGTTTGAAGGATTGTCTTCCACCTTTTATTACTTTACAATATCACTTTTGTTATAAAAATAATTAATAATAATAATGGAAAAAAAAAAAGAATAAGAAGAATTAAAATAAGAGATTGGAATATGAAATTAAATGGTCATCTGGATCTCGGAGTAGAAAGAACTTCGAATGTACTTCTTTTAAGATACTTATAAAAAAGTATTTCTTTGAATATAATTTGGGTATAGCTCATGCTTTATTGCATAACATTATAAACACAAGAATGGCAAAACTTAGGTATAGTACTTTAAGTATTGATTCTTAGATTCTCCTCTTAAGATTCAGTCATGTAATTACTTAACTAAAAAATACACTTCCATTCCATGAGAAAAAATTTACATGACAAAATTTTAAAGGAGAAACTTAAGGAATATACCTAATTAAGTATTGTACCTAACTCTTATCCATACAAAAATGCTCATAATTTTATTTTCTTCTTTAAAGAGAATTTGGTTACAGGTCATTCTTATGGCATAAGTAGGAGAATACTTACAATTGTTTTCTTCTTTAAAAATACTTTTCTTTTCACCTTTTTCTTATTTAGAAGAGATACTAATTTGGTAGGGAGCGAATTTGGATTCATATATAATTAAAATTGAAATTTGGATTGAAATCAAATTCTAACTGTTAATATGATTAAACGTCAAATTGGTGGTGGAATTTGGACTTCAATCCAACCAATTAATTGAGTTTCTCTTAACTATTTGTAATTGGAATAAGAAAAGTTACCAGTCCACATTTTTTTTTTTTTTGAGGGGCAGTCCACTTCTATCTAATCAAAGCATACTTGAAGATGCGGATTCTCACAAGTCAAAATCATTTTAAAAGATTCGTTGAAAATCTCGAACCATCTTTCACCCTTTTAGACAATATATTCAATACATTTGAATAATTCGCAGCCCATGATGCACTGTAAATAATGAAAAAAAAAATTATATAAAAGTAACCAATAATCAATTATAACTTACTATATAAGATAGTTGTAGAAATTGTGAGAAAGATTGGTTCATAAAATAACACTACTTCATAGTTCATACTCTATATTCTTTGTCACTGTTTAAACGCTGGAACGACAAAAGCACTTTCCTTTTTCCCAAAACATTAAATGCAAGGCGTGGAAAGCACGTAACATTTTGCGTGCATGCAAATTTTGTTCAATGCATTCCAACTGGTCAAAGTCAAACACCCAGCTCACGCACGTTTCAGCTAACCCAACTCTGAGCATCAACTATGCACGACGCAACAGTAATAGGCTGAGAGGTAGAGCAGAATAGGGTGTACTAGAAAATACCCTAGTTAACAATATTTGCGACCACAAGAATAGTTCTAAAATACAAACATAAGCAATAAGTTTAAGGAGAACTTTTTTTAAATAAATTTTTCATTATTTTTTATATAATTTGTTATAATTAGCACATAATAATAAAAGTGTTCTAAATAATAGACTTATATAAAAGTGATTTTATTCTAATAATAACTTTACACCTAAATGAATTATGGAAAACTCAGGTTATGTCCAATAATAGTTTTTGTTTTCTATTCTTAAAAACTTATTTTTGGAAATATAAAGAAAAAACATTTTTTTTTTCTGTATTTTTGATATCAAAAACATGTTTGGTTAGGTAGCGTTTGGATTGCGTTTCTGGGTAGCATTTTAGCATTTGCATTTTGCTTTTATCTTTTTTTTTTTAATTGAGAAACACGTGAGATGTTGTCTGTTAGTGGGTCCCGTGCACAGATTGCATTTTTGGGTAGCGTTTTAGGGTTTGCATTTTCCTTTTTTTTATTATTATTATTGAGAATAGTGTTTTCACGTGAGATGTTGTCTGTTAGTGGGTTCCGTGCACTGTGCACAGGACCCACTACCTCTTTGACAGTAAATTTTGCACTGAAATGTGTCTGTCAGTAGATCCCGTGCATTGTTCACGGGACTCACAAACATCTTTTTTCACACAAACTTTCATTAAAAATAGGTCTCACGATACTATTCACATATTTAAAAATTATTTTGTTACTGTGTTTTCAGTTTTCAGCAAAATAAGCGATATCCAAACGGACCCTTCATTGAAATTTAAAAAAAAATAGTTTTTTGAAGGAAAAAAATAAAAATACGAAAATATATTGTTATTAGGATTTGAACTCTAACGCTAACTCATTAAATGAGACAAATTCATTAAATCAAATGTATGTTTTCTTTGACTTTTGAAAACTAGAAACTGAAAACAGCCGTTTGCATGCTTTCAATTTCTTTCACAAATTAAGTTTTGAAAACAGTTTTTGTTTTCTGTTTATTTTGAGTTGCCAAACAAGTTTTTTTAGTTTCAAAATTTTAAAAATTGTTTTTGAAAACAGAAAGTAAAGGGAAAAAACAGTTACCAAACATACCCTTATATTCTTAACATTACTCATGGTATTTTTTGAGATCTTGAACTTCAAATCTCAATATCTTAAAGGCTATTTCAGATGCTCAAAAAGATCTAAATATTACTGATACAATTATGCAATAAGGTAATTCCATAGCTAGCTGCAATTTTCATTAGAATTTTAATTGTTCTAAATTTCTAATACCAATAAATTAAACTAATATTTTTTTATATGTCATTCTCACTAAACTATCACTTGATTTCTAATTATTATTACATATTATTATGGGGTGTTATTATTATTTCCATAATTGATATTTGTATTCTTTGTTGTTTTCAGAATTCACGTTGTTATTATTACAGTTATTTTTATGGTTGATTAACTATACTTAAGATTATGGTCATTAGAGTGGTAAACAAGCTGAGTATTGAAAATTCAGACTTGTTCATTTACTTTTATTTCAAATATGAGCCAACCTTAAGCTTGTCATTAAACAAATTACATGTTCAAACTTAGGTCTCTCTCTTGTTGAATAAGCTCAAGCTTGTTTACATACTAATTAATTAACTAATTCTCTTCCCATTAAAACTATGATTTTAATTTTTAATTTGTTTATGAGTTTATTCACAAACATATTATTATGTTTGAGTTTGGCTTGTTTAATAGTCAAGTCTAAATTTGGGCTTAAGTTTAGCTTGTTTGATAAAGACCAAAAAGAATGAATATAAACAATGTTTTTTTTTTTTTTTTTTTCTCAAGTTGAGTTTAAGCTATTCATAAACCATTGGTATATAGCGCTAACAATTGTTATTACAATTTTACCTAACAAAATAGAGCTATTATGTCTTTTCTTTAGGTCATGCTAATGAGTGCCTTTAGGATAATAGTTAATAATTCATTTTAGGAAAGTTTTGATACAATTTTTAAGGGAAATGAAAAAAACTGTTAAAACATTAATAACTTTTTTTTTTCTTTTCCCATAAAACATTTCTTTAAATAGTAATATTACAGTCAAAAACTATTTTACAACATTTTTACAAAATGTTGATATGGTTAACTTTTTATTGGTTTTCATTTAGACCAACCATTAATGTCATTTTTTTATTTACCAAGAATTACTTATTACATCAACAGTTTGTAAGTTTTTTTGTAAAATAATTTATATATCTAGTATTATTCTTTTTTAAATGGAATGTTAACCAATGTTATAAGGGAGTCCATTAACATTAATAGTTTGCTCTTACTCCCATTAATATGTCAGCCAGTTAATAATTTGCACAGACTTTGCTGCACGCAGGCTCTGCTCACATGGCATTTAAATTCACATCCGTATTTCCTCATACCATTATACATACATAAATTATACAAAGCTTTCTAGAAAAAAAAGAATGGTTCTAGAGTGGTTTCACATCTAGACTCTGGAGGAGGTTCATATATGGAAAAATGAAGTGGTAGGTGATGACTCGTGACTCGTGTTTGCAACTTGCAGTCAGCAATGATATGATATCTGCCTCTCATTGGCACGTACCCTATCATTCTACATTTCTATGTGCTGGAACTTAGTCCTGCATTCATACAAGTGGAGTGGTTTTTTTTTATTTTTTTATTTTTAAGAAAAAAGAAACTAGTGAGGTAGTTGACTTGACTATGCTATCGTTAATAAATGAATACTCCAAATTTTCTATTAAACGGCTAAAATTTGCTGCAAGTGACAAATTAGTTCCCCAATTATTAAAAAAGAAAGGAAGAAAAAGACAAATAAGTCCCTTTCCTTCCACCAATGACCAAACTAACATATTAGTGGAGTAGGTTTTTTTTTTTTTTTTTTTTTTTTTTTTTTTTTAAATTATTAAAAAAGAAAAAGAAAAAAGAAAACTCTAGTGAGGTAGTTGACTATGCTATTGTTAATAAATGAATATAATTTTTCTATTAAACGGCTAAAAGTGGCAAATTAGTCCCCTCCTCCCCCCCAAAAACAAATTATTAAAACAAGAAAAAAAGAAAAAGACAAATGACCAATGGCCAATGACCAAACCAACATCGTACGTACAAGGGGGGAATTAAAATGGTTTATGGGAGGGAGGCAAAATGAGGTCCCCATATATTTCTAATTATCTATCAACATCCTTTGTATTATTTCATATAAAATAAATCCTTTATACTATGAATTAAAGAGGCCAGATCCAAACTTCAAATTTTCAAATAGAACAAAACGAATAAAAAGTACTCTTTCATACTTCTCCCACGGTCCCACCCCACCTTAATAGTCATGGCCAAAGGGCCCTCGGGAGAGGGAGGTGATCCATCGAGAAAAAGCAAAATCTGCCTCTTGGTTAAGAAAAACCCCAAACTTTAAAACTGAAATAAATTAATTTTTTTCTAATTAGAAAACCCCTGTTATTGTAAAAGAAAAGTTCAAAGTTTTGAAGGTGGAATCGAGATCGAACCATAATGATGTCATAATTAATTTAAGAAATTTTTTAAAAGATAAATAAATATATTAAATTTGTAAAAGTAACAAAAATGACTAAAATAGCCAAAATAAATATTGAGATTTATGATTTGTCTTTCACAAGATAAATATGAATTATATCGAGATCGAACCATAATGATGTCATAATTATATTTTATATCTTAACTTTCACAAGATAAATATGAATTATTAAATCCTAAATAAACATAAATTAAATATTAAGTTTCTTATTTTATTGTATTTTTTTAATATCCAATCCTGTTTGAATAGACAGACAACTATTTAATAAGAAATTTCAAAAGAAAATGGTTGACAGCTAAGCTTTTAGTACAAGGTTTTTTTTTAAAAAAAAAAATTATTTTATTTTTTTATTTTTTAAAAGAATTTCAATTTATGGCACCTGCTCCTGATGATAATTCTTTATCATCAGACCAAGACACTAATCGGTTTTTGGTATAGGCAAGCATTGAACTCTAGATCTTTTATTCAATCATCAAAGACTTTATCAGTTGAGTTAACTAGAAGAAAGTGATTTGATACTTCATACATGACAGCCAAGTATTTATGGATTCGGACCCTCTCTATTTCCCTTTGAAATGGAGAGAGTCCATTTCATGAACAAGATTTGTTTGAAAAAATCTATGGTTAAGTTGGAGTTTTTTGGCTGAATATCGTAAAAACGTAAGTTTATTTGTGATATGGGAACTATTGAAAGTTATTTGAAGAAATGAGGAAAGAAGCAAATTTCGACAACAGTATTACCGAAATTCTAACAAAAAGTATAAGAGAGGAGAGAGAAATGATGTGATGCCTAGAGTGAGAAAATTTTGAATTTCGGTAATGAGGTTACCAAAATTCCTGCCTGCCCAAAAGTGCTCGAAGGAGGAGTGGCTGCAGAGAGAAAATGAATTGCGGCAATCATGTTGCTAAAATTGTAGGGGAGGAGAGAGAAAATTTGATTGGCATGTTAGGCAGTGTAGATTTTGGATTGCATAGTATTTCTATCAAGAGATTGGTACATATTAGTTTCTCATATATATAAGGAGGCATATATTTGTACAAATAAAAGATAGCAACAAGACTAGGGATGATCACGGTGGTATATGATTCTTGTTCCCCACCCAAACCTTCTGCTTCGCAAGGTACCCAAACCCAACCCGACCCGATCTCTCCTCCTAAGAATATAAATTAGCCATGAAAATTTCTTGGAGGCTTCTCTCCAGTCTCCTCTTTGTCAAAATTCAATCCCATACAATTGAATTATGATTCCAATTATTTTTATTTTTCCAAGAAAATTTATGATTCCAATTATTTATAGCATTAAACTGATTGTCAATTTGTACAAAAAGAAAAATATGGAGCAAATTATTTGTAATAGGCTAATAGCCGTTATATTTGCCATAAGTATAAAGTATTACTATTAAGTATTAAAAACAACTAGCCATGGAATTTTGAATTTATCTACCTCCTGAAATCATGTGGTTTTCATATATGGTAAGAATATTTGAACAGTGTGGTTTGGATAATAAGGATATTTGAATTGTGTTGAATCTTTTCCTCCAAGAATTAAGGTGTTTTTGATATGGTAAGGACATTTGAATTGTGTTATTTTGATATGTTTTAATATCCTTATCATATCAAAATAACACAATTCAAATATCCCATCAATTTTCTCCTTCTCCCACTTTACTCTCCAAATTGGGAAGAAAACCATTTCATCTTAAATGTAGGCCCAAGGAGAAAACTCTTAGACCCCCCACCATTTTCACTCCCCACTCCCCTCTCTAACCAAATACACTCTTCTCCCATATTTTCCCCTCTTTTATCTCGATTGCCCCCCCCCCCCCCCCCCCCCCCCAACCAAAAGGACCTAGATGCCAAAGGCTTATATGGCCTTTGTCTAGGACATTGGGCTTGCTTTGGGGTAATGTTAGCTATATTACTTGATGGGGGTAAAGGGTCATGAAAAAAATTGTGAGCTTAGATGGCCTTTGTCTAGGACTTCGGGGGTTAATGTTAGCTATATTACTTTATAGGGGTAAAGGGTCCTGAAAAAATTGTGAAAAATGCATGCATTAGGCATAGAACCGACAACCTCCCGCCCATTTAAGACCTTTATCTAACGCACTGACCACTAAACTAGTTGGCTTCCTTGTCTCATATTTGAAATTTATATTTTATTTGTTTTAATTATACAAGATTAATAGCTTTGCATTTACTTTTATCACTATGGGGCACACGAATTTAAATAAGGTACCTATGCCACGTGTCATATCCATGGCCAAGGAGTCCATTATCGTGCTGAGAAGGCCACACGCTTGAACAATAATGCCACATTAGTGGCACGTTACTAGAGGAGGTCATATCGTAGAGAAAAAACTTTGGGGAGGGGGTTAGCCCTGACATGACTGAAGGGATGGTGGCCGCCACCACATTTAATGTATCCCACCAAACCTCCTGGCTGCATTTATGTAGAGAAGACTCCTGAACAGTGCTGCCTTAGTTGCCCTAACTCATAAGGGGCTTGAGAAGGAGTCTGATGGGACAAACACTCAAGTAGGGGTTTGGACGATCAACAAATGGAGAGCCAAGATCATTTGAAAGTAGCTATATAATGTAAGAGACTCTCTAGGGAGAGGGGATCGAAAAAATCTGTAGAGAACACATTGTAACAATAAGAGCTGAAATTGTATCTAAGTCCAAAAGAACTAAATTCAAGAATCATTCTCCTCGGACTTTGCGGAGGAAGGATTTCCTTGCTTTAAACTTGTCTTGCTTTGCTGTCTTAATATCTCTGATCCATTGTGTGCATTGCCTGATTCATTAAGGCCTAACCTTTTAAGCCCACTCTTTACAAATTCATTGTGTGAGGCTCTTTGGGCCTTAACCCATTCATCATTTAGGCTTAGAAGCCAAAAACCCACCCCTACAATCACTATTTACTTAATAGTATTTTCTAAATTTATTTTTGTTCAAGAATTATGCTTTTACATCAATAAATATGAATATAAAATTTGTAAATTTATGTTAAAAATGATTTTATTTTAAATTAAAATGCTTTTCATTTGAAAGATTAATAAACACAAATTTTAAAGTTTGTTTATATTTATTATTTTCTACTCACTTTATAAAAATAATGAAAATTTGTTTGAAAGTTGTTTTAATTTCTTTATATATTTTAAGGGAAAATTTCCATATTTTTACACATTTAATATATTTATTTGTATTTTAAATAATATTAACTTAATTTTGACATCATTACGGTTTGACCTTGGTTGAACCTCAGTCCGACCTCGGTCTAATCTTAAAAACGTTAAACTTCTCCTTTTTTCGGTTCTTTGAATGATCCAAGTTTGAAAACCACAATCTATAACGTTTTTAGTCATTTGGTTTTAGATGCAATGGAAAAGCTCATAGGTACCAAAAAAAAAAAAAAAGTATTATTAAATTATGACTGAAGGGATGGTGGCCGCCACCACATTTAATGTATCCCACCAAACCTCCTGGCTGCATTTATGTAGAGAAGACTCCTGAACAGTGCTGCCTTAGTTGCCCTAACTCATAAGGGGCTTGAGAAGGAGTCTGATGGGACAAACACTCAAGTAGGGGTTTGGACGAACAACAAATGGAGAGCCAAGATCATTTGAAAGTAGCTATATAATGTAAGAGACTCTCTAGGGAGAGGGGATCGAAAAAATCTGTAGAGAACACATTGTAACAATAAGAGCTGAAATTGTATCTAAGTCCAAAAGAACTAAATTCAAGAATCATTCTCCTCGGACTTTGCGGAGGAAGGATTTCCTTGCTTTAAACTTGTCTTGCTTTGCTGTCTTAATATCTCTGATCCATTGTGTGCATTGCCTGATTCATTAAGGCCTAACCTTTTAAGCCCACTCTTTACAAATTCATTGTGTGAGGCTCTTTGGGCCTTAACCCATTCATCATTTAGGCTTAGAAGCCAAAAACCCACCCCTACAATCACTATTTACTTAATAGTATTTTCTAAATTTATTTTTGTTCAAGAATTATGCTTTTACATCAATAAATATGAATATAAAATTTGTAAATTTATGTTAAAAATGATTTTATTTTAAATTAAAATGCTTTTCATTTGAAAGATTAATAAACACAAATTTTAAAGTTTGTTTATATTTATTATTTTCTACTCACTTTATAAAAATAATGAAAATTTGTTTGAAAGTTGTTTTAATTTCTTTATATATTTTAAGGGCAAATTTCCATATTTTTACACATTTAATATATTTATTTGTATTTTAAATAATATTAACTTAATTTTGACATCATTACGGTTTGACCTTGGTTGAACCTCAGTTCGACCTCGGTCTAACCTTAAAAACGTTAAACTTCTCCTTTTTTCGGTTCTTTGAATGATCCAAGTTTGAAAACCACAATCTATAACGTTTTTAGTCATTTGGTTTTAGATGCAATGGAAAAGCTCATAGGTACCAAAAAAAAAAAAAGTATTATTAAATTATGTGTTCACACTACTTTATATTAAATATATTTTTTTATTCATTTGTTCACACTGTTTTGTAGTGAATATATTATTTTATTGTAGTGGATATATTATTTTATCATGTTATTTATATTATTTTATTGTGTTGAAAGTTAAAATAAAACCACTAATGTTGAGTGTTTTGTAAAGTAAGAAGGTAAGATAGATAAAATAGCTTTTTGTGGATCCATATTGCTAAATTTATGGCTCCACTAATATGGATGCTCTTAGGAAATGTGAAATTAGGGATAACAATTGCTACCCAACCCGCAGGTACTCGACCCTAATGGGTCGGGTTTTACCTGGCCCAATAAAGAATAAGGTCGAGTCTATATTTTGGTAAAACCCAACCCAAACTTGAACTCGGACCCAACCCGATTAACTGTTAAGTTACCAAAACACCCTTATATATATATATATATGTGTGTGTGTGTGTGTGTGTGTAGTTATAAACCCTAAAATTAATCTCTTATTTTAGCTCACTCTCCTCTCCCACTCTCACTCACTCTCAATCTCACTGCTGGTCCAAGCTCTTTCACCTTTGCCCCAAGCTCATTCACTCTTAATGTCACCGTCAGCCCAAGCTGTCACTACCGGTCTGTTCTGTTTAGTTCTCTTCAAAATCTTTTTTTTTTCTTTTCATATATTGTACATAGTTTGAGATGTTTGTTTCAATTGTTTGTTTCATATGAATCCCATTTTCCAAGAAAAGGTACGAGGAATCGCGTGACATCATTGCCTGAAACCTAAACCGAGTCCTATTTGCCGAGCAAAGGTATGTTTTCTAATTTTTTTTCCCAAAACTCATCAATTTCTATTTTGTTGATTCATGTTATTTTTGTACCCAAACCAAGTCCTTGTATTCATCAAAAGGGGTTTTGTTGATTCATATATATAAATATATATATATATATATATATTTTTTTTTTAAAAAAAAAAAAAAAAAAAAT